>NW_006297017.1:536514-544398 GCF_000327345.1 Myotis davidii | reverse complement strand
AAGGGTTTGATAATAATTTTAAATGGATAATAACACATATTGACAAGAATGTGGAGAAATTGGAACTCTTGTTCATTTCTGGTTGCAAATGTATAATGGTGCCATTTTTGTGGAACTGGGTTGGTGGTTCTTTAGAAAGCTAAACATAGAATAAACTTAAGACCCAGAAGTTCTGCTTTTAGGAATATATACCTGAGCTAATTGAAATCAGGTATTCAAACAAATATTTGTACATGAGTGACATATTGCAACACTATTTAAATATTCCAAAAACTGGAGTGAAGCCTAATTTCTGCCATTGGAGGAATGCATTAACAAAGTGGAATGTAATTCAGCCATAAATAGAAATGAAGTACTGATATATGTTGTAACTTAGATGGACCTTGAAAAAATTTTACTAAGTGAAAAAAGACAGTCACAAAAGGACATATATTATATTTTTAAGACCTAACTAATGAGATACACATATTGATAGGACTACATCACTTTAAGATATAAATTTTTTTGAAATTGATCTACAATTTCACTCAGAATATCAGCAGACTATTTCATTGGAATTCTCACTGATATTAAAATTAATATAGAAAAACAAAGTACACTTATTAACCAAAACAACTTTAAAATTAAAAACAAAGGCAGGCAACTAGGATTACTTGCTCCAAGATTCATTATAAAGCCATAATAGTCAAATAGTCTGATGTTGAGATGAAGTAGGGAAATAAAAAAGGAAACAAAATTCAATATGACCAACTAATTTTAAGCGAAGGTCTAAAGGCACTACAGTGGAGAAAGGAAAGTCTATTATAATTTTGCTGAAATAATTGGTTTATGCAAATTGTGCAAGGGAAAATATGATATTTGATCTATGCTTGGCACCATATTCAAAATACAATTAAAATGAACCTTAGATCTAAATGGAAATCCTAAAATTATAAGAAAAAAAGCATATCTATACTAATAATAGCCTAAGTGGTCATCATGCCCTCACGCATCACGCCCTAACGTCGTCACAAGATAGCCATCACAAGATGGCCATGCGCACAACAGAGGTGGGGCCTGGTGGAGGAGGCAGGTCGCATCAGGGGAGGGCAGTTGTGGGAGATCAGGCCAGCAGGGAAGAGCAATTGGGGGCAGTCAGGCCGGCAGAAGAGGGAAGGGCAGTTGGGGGCAATCATGCCAGTAGGGAAGCAGTTTGTCATCAATCAGGCCGGCAGGGGAATGGTTATGGGGCGATCAGGCTGGCAGGCAGGCAGGCGAGAAGTTAGGAGCCAGCGGTCCCAGATTTTGAGAGGGATGTCCCAGATTGGAGAGGGTGCACGCCAGACTGAGGGACACTCCCGCCCCTATGCACAAATTTCTTGCACCCGGCCTCTAGTATCTACATAAAAACTTCATGTAAGTGTTCATAGCCAAAAACTAATAGCAGCCCCATGTCTATCACCAGATGAATGGGTAAATGAACTGTTGCATATACACACAATGGAATACTAGTTAGGACTAAAAATGATGAATTATGTATACAAACTACAACATGACTTATGTAAAGATAGTTATGCTGATTGAAAGAAGACAGAGAAAAGAATGCATATGATTCTATTTAAATAAATTTATAGAAAATATAAAATAATCTATAGAGATAGAAAAGAAATAAGAAGTTTCTTAAGGGTAGAGTAGGGTGAGACTGTAGGGAAGGAAGGATAGAGAAATCTCTAAGGCTCATGAGGAAACTGTGGTGATAAATTGTCTTGATTGTGTGATAATTTCATGGGTATGTTCACATATCAATGTTTATCAAACGTAGATTTTAAATATGTGGAATTTACATAAAATATATCTTCACAAACAATTGTAATTGGAGCAATTTTGATTTTTGGAGCGTATCAGTCTTTGAACTTTAGATTTTTGAATATAAAGAAATATAAAGTTATCATTATAGAGTAGAAAATGCCCCCTACAAATGCTTGAGTATTGCTTACTAAACTGGGTCCACTAAGGCAGATTCCGCTTTAATAGGTAGCACTTATAAATAGTTCATTTGTTAGAAAGAATTCAGGTATCAGATATGCTTTTATATGGTATAGATAAATCTAGAGAGAGTGCACAGAGGAAGGATGGGCTGGTGAGAGGATGGATGGATGAATGGATGGATACATGAATAGATAAATCAATATTGAATGTAGAAATGGGGAAATAATTATAGATAGCTAGATAAATAAAACAACAAATGCACATGTTATTCTAACCTTGAAGTTTACATTTAGGGTGGTTACATTATCCAGGTTAAACCAAATGCTTTTCCAAATCCCATTCCCATGCCAATAGGAAAAATCACCATATGGGTGATTCCTAAGCACAGAGTAGTCTCATTTGCAACTGATAACCCACAAGAGAAAGAAAAATGTGATTAAGCTAACCATGCACAATGTTTCTGTTTTTACCTTTCTATACATTACCTTTCCTGCAAAAAGGAATCTTTAAAAATGATGCTATTACTTTAATAGCTTCCATTTGCATTCTGAATTTTCATTGTGCCAGTTATCTGATTCCACTTATATGATGAAACTTTTGGACCTCATGGCTATTTTAATGTGGTGCTTTTTATAATGTAATTGAAAGAAGTCTCCAATGAATAACATAAATGGTTACAGAGGGTTCTTAAGCCCTCAACAGACATCAGCTAAAATGTTAAAGAGTGCTTCCAAATCCCACAGATGGTATATTTTCTAACCATGAAGGAAATGTCATTATTGTAAATTCCAAGCTTTTGTCTAAAAATCTTGTACTAGATCCCTTGAGTGCCAGTTCAGTTAATTAATTCAAACAATTTCCTCTCTAATCTCTAAAACATTTTCATATTTAAGACAATAAATGAGGTTTTTAAGGGGCTCACTCATTGTTGGTCATTAATATGCCAGGGAATTAGAAAAATTGCCCCTAATCTTCTGTAACATGAATAATGTCTTTTTTTTCTCCCAGTGATTCTGACCTGGACAAGGTGAAAAGCACAGTTTCTCTGTAAACTGATTTTAAGAAATCCTATTTTCCACTAGTGTTAGTTAACACATATTAGTGAATATTCTTCCTTTACCTTCAGCAATAAATTTGACATGTATCTTGATAGGTTATACCAATTTAAAGATTAAATTAGTTAATAGTGACTTTGAAATTAGTGATTAGTTTAGAAAAATAATAATTGCATTTTCCTTGAACCAGTACATAAGGTTAATGCAGTTGGCAATGTGATGGCTCCAGTAGCTTTGACACTAATTGGAGATAGTGTTACATGATAAGATACGGAGTCAGTATGAATGAATTCTCATGAGGTTTTAGGAAGACAAGGCTCTTTGTTCATAAACCTACTTTCTCCATTTGAACGATTAGTTTAATTTCATAAAAAGTTGATATATGACCTTCAAGATAAAATTTCATAGCATTTCATATTATTGATGATGGATTATCAAATTGAAACAAAGCACAAAAAATGTTTTTGTAAAGCAAAATCAGCCATGTATTTGCTCCTCAATTTTCTAAATTGACTATCTCTAGGGGGGGTGGCAATGTGAGATGAGATGAAATGAAAATTAGGCTTATAATTGTTCATAATGCTTTGTGTTTGTATGGTCCTTATCCCCAAGGTCTTATAAAACATTTTATAACCATTATAAATTTAATTTTCTTAAGGTAAAAACACACATATTTCTGAAGGTGTGATTTTGTTACTTGGTTTTTGCTATATTCATAGTATCTCTAAAGATATTTTTGTATTTTTTAATAGTTGTTATAATATTTCTTAGCTAAAGAGTATATTTCTAAAAGAAAGAGTAGGGAGTTAGGGCTTGCCCTATAATCTGTTATATATCTACTAGATGCCTGGTACATGAATTCGTGCACGGGTGGAGTCATGCTGGCCTGCCCAGATTGGGGTTGATCCCCCTGGGCTGGCCAGGGGGAGGGGCTGTGGGCAGTTGGCCAGACCCTCCTCCTGGTTGAATTCCCAGTCGAGGGGATAATTTGCATATTAGCCTTTTATTATATAGGATACCATCTAAGATAGTATGGTAAGGCATAGGGATAAGTAAACTAATTTACTGAATAGAAGTGAGGCCATGCATGTATAGTGTTTTAATAACATGTCAGAAAAGTTGGGAAAGGAAGGATTTTTCAGTAAGTAGTGATGGAAAAAAATATTATTCATATAAAGAAAGATGAATTAAATTCCAATTTCCTATCTTAAGGAAAAGTACACTAAAGAAAATTAAAAGGGAAGTGACAACTGAGAGTAGATTTTCATGATACACAATAAAAATATTATCAATGTGTATAAAAATAAACTCAACAGATAAGCAAAAACACAAGTAACTCAAAAGTACCATGGATAATGGACATGTTTAAGCATCTCTCAATGGAAACATATATAAAGCAATGCTGTAAACAGCATTATGATTGCCCTGGCTGGTTTGGCTCATCAATTAGAGCATCGGCCAGTGGACCAAAGGGTTATAGGACTCAAGTGTGATTCCAGGTCAAGGGCAAGTACCTCTGTTGCAAGTGTCCCACTCCTTGTAAGGACACATGTGGGAGGCAACCAATAGATGTGTCTCTCTCATGTCAATAATGTCTCTTTCTTCCTCCCACCCCCTTCCATTCTCTCTAGAAATCAATGGAAAAATATCTTCAGGTGAGGATTAAAAACAAACAAACAAAAAACATCATTATGATTCATAAAAATTATATCAAAATCACTCACACACAAAAGAACATTCTATAATCATTAAATTATTTATTTTTATAATGCGGTATGCCTTTATCTCATCAATTAATAGAAAATCTCTATGTATTAGGGATGCTCTCTTTGCCTGCTATATGTGTTACACATATTTTCCTATTATATTACCTCCTTCCTTTTTATTGTTCCTTATATTTTATAATTTTTGTGGTCATTATGATTGAGTTTTTATATTTGATGTAGTCAATATGTCTATATTTTTCTCCAACAGCCAATACTACACATATAACCTAGTTATTAATTATAATAAAGAAAATTCACTCAAAACTATCATGATGTATCCTATTAAAGGATGAAATTTTGAATATATATATATATATATTTCAATAAAATCTGGCAAAAATGTTCAGGATGACAACTTTCCCCAATATTATTAAACCGTGGTTTTATTTTCTGTCTAAGTGAAGACATGCAGAGTATTAGCTATTAGCTAAGCAACCTCTCATTGAATTTTTACAGATATCATTTTATAGATAATGTAATTACTATTTTAATTATAGTTGTGTTTTAGTATCTGGACTTTATTGGTCAAAAATACTATGACTCACTTTGAAGAGTCAGAAATTCCAAATATAACCCAGATACCAACTGAATTGATTCTCTTTGAGATAGAAATAAATTGTCCTTAAACTTTTATTACAGCATATTGGAAAATGCATTGAATTTTATAGGAGTTCTTAAATTCCTAAAAGGCATATGGTCTTATAATCACATATGCCTTATAAATCTTGCTTTTGCTAAATTAGTTCAACGAGGCAATCACATGCCATTTGAGCTGTTCTTGTTCTCCACCGCATTTGCCCAACTATAAAACTTTGCCCTTTAATTTTTACGTGCACATTCATACACGCAAAAACACACATAAGCACACACATACAACCGCGTTTAAGTCAACTCTATATACAGTGTGCTGTAGGGAATGTCAGGAGACAAGAAAAGATAGAGAGTGTATATCATTTTAAATCGCCATATTCTGATGATTAGCTCCTATTTTCCAGCTCATTTACTCTAATTGCCCCACTCAATCCTTAAAACAAATCTGGATCTTCTAAAACCTTTAGATCCTTTCTGGTTTTCCCTGTCTATGGCCCGCTTTATACTCTCACTTCACTCTTTACCCACCTTACATGACACGGAAAATTATCACAATCACCTCATTACATATGGCTCTCAAACCTGTTCTAGCTCCATATACTTACCAGGTTAGATCACAGTCCTGCATAAACCTAAAATGTTACTCTCTCCTTCTATGTACCCACACAGGTAAGCACAGTTGAGAAAAACATGCGGATTGCTTTCATCTTAAATCCATGCTCAAAAACCTCATTGGAGCCCTGAAATAGCTGGCAGTTAGACTGTAAGGAGAGTTTGTCATTCACATTTCCACTTCCCCAGTTAATTCTTTCACAGCGTACCCTCTTTCATCAAATTTCAGCACCTCCTTCCCATCATCATATGAAACTGGTGACACTGCTGCTTATGTCACTGAATCTCTCACCATAACATTTGTCTACTTTTAATCCATTTACTTTTTCGAACTATCCTTTCTCATAGCTAAGGCCAGTCACTTTACCTATACAATAGTTATCATTTATTTAAATAGTGTGCTCCAGGAACCTTTCATTTCCTCCTGCATCTACGATATGTATGATTTTTCTGGATAATTCCTGTAAGCATAAACAACTAATATTTTCCAGCCTTAAAAATTTGCAAATCTTTTCAGTTATGACCAATGTGGAATAGCTTGAATCATACCAAATGTCTTACTGTTATTAATTAGAAGAGGTAATTATACTAGATAAACAACTGCTTACAAAATTTAGACAATAATTGGCAAGTCTACATAGAAAAGTAACAAAGTCAGTGATTCCTTATGTTAATCCAGAGCATTTTCCAGACAATCCTGGGACCAGAAATATGAACAAGAGCAAGACTTTCAAATCGCCACTAACATTCTGGATTCGGGCAACAGAGGTTGGAGGTCAGATCTGCCTTGATGTTCTGGGTGAGGATTCAAAGAAGGGGGATTTGTAGAAAAGTAAGCCCTCAGATCTCTGTAAGAATTCTGAGAGTTTCTTTCCTAGCTCCTCTTCTTGTATACACAGGGTGAAATTCTGAGGCTTAACAGAATAGCCACTAGATGTGTGGAATCCTCTCAGAGATTTCAGAGGTTGCACAAGACTGAAAACGTAGAGGTACATCGGAGAAAAACTCTTTTCAAATGCACATGGAGCATTTTCCAAAACAGATAATATACTGGCTGTAAACAAAGTTTTGATAATTTTCAAAAATTGAATTTGTGCCATGTTTGTTCTCTGACCACTGTGAAGTTTAATTAAAAGTAAATTACAGAAAAATTACTAGAAAATGCTTGAGAATTAAGGAACATTCTTCTGTACAACCCATATTTTGAAGAAAAAAATCAGAATAGATATTAGAAAATACTGAACAATATCTGAAAAATAAAAAAAGTAAAATAGTCAAGACTTGTAAAATATAGTTGAAATAGAGCTAAGTGGGAATTCATAGCTTTAAATGCATAGATTAGCAAGCAAGAATTGTTTAAAATAAATAATCTAAGCTTCCAACTCAGAGAGCAAGAAAAACAAACAAAATTAAACCCAAAATAAATAAAAGGTATAAATAACATAATAACAAAAAATAAAGGAATGAATCAAATGTTGTTTTTTTTTCTAATTCTCACTCAAGAATATATTTTATTGATTTGAGAGAGAAAGGGAAACATGTTTCTGGATATAAAGTCAGTATTTTAAAAATGTACTTCTGTAAATTAGCAACTAAAATTAGAAAGTTAATCATAAATTAATCATGTATAATATAGCCAAAAGTATTTAATATCTTATCATAAGTATAATGAAAGGACTACAAACTTCCACATCTACACTAATAAAAGAGAAATATGGTAATTGGCATATGACCGCTACCCTTTTCATTGGCTAATCAGGGCAATATGCAAATTAACTGCCAACTCAGATGGCAGTTAACAGCCAACAAAGATGGCAGTTAATTTGCATATGTAGGCACAATGCAGGGAGGCAAAAGGGAAAGCAGGAAGAAGCCCCCTGCCACTGACAGTG
>NW_006297017.1:527133-536298 GCF_000327345.1 Myotis davidii | reverse complement strand
GGCCTGGGCCGAAAGCGGAGCCCACGATCGTGGGGCCACTGCCGCTGCGGGTCCCCGCTGACTGGGCAGGACGCCTCAGCCAGAGGCGTTAGGCCTGGGCAGGGGCAGAGCCGGAGATCGTGGGGAGCTGGGGGCCCCCTGCCCATGCCTGACACCTCTGCCAAAGGCCTCAGGCCTCGGAAAGGGGCTGATCCGGTGATTGGCGATCAGATGGTGATGAGGGTCAACTCCTCTGGCCGAGGCATCAGGCCTGGGCTGGGGTCAGGACCAGTGATGGAGGGCAATGAGGGTCCCCTGCCCAGGCCTGACACCTCTGGCAGAGGCGTCAGGCCTGGGCAAGGGGCCGATCCGGCGATCAGAGGGTGATGGGGGTCGACGCCTCTGGCTGAGGTATCGGGCCTGGGCAAGGGCAGAGCCGGTGATGGGGGGAGAGGAGGGGCCCCTGCCCAGGCCTGACACCTCTGGCAGAGGCGTCAGGCCTGGGCAAGGGGCCGATCCGGCGATCAGAGGGTGATGGGGGTCGACGCCTCTGGCTGAGGTATCGGGCCTGGGCAAGGGCAGAGCCGGTGATGGGGGGAGAGGAGGGGCCCCTGCCCAGGCCTGACACCTCTGGCAGAGGCGTCAGGCCTGGGCAAGGGGCCGATCCGGCGATCAGAGGGTGATGGGGGTCGACGCCTCTGGCTGAGGTATCGGGCCTGGGCAAGGGCAGAGCCGGTGATGGGGGGAGAGGAGGGGCCCCTGCCCAGGCCTGACACCTCTGGCAGAGGCGTCAGGCCTGGGCAAGGGGCCGATTCTGCGATTGGAGGGTGATGGGGGTCAAAGCCTGAGGGCTCCCAGTATGTGAGAGGGGGCAGGCTGGGCTGAGGGACACTCCCTCCCCCTCACCCAGTGCACGAATTTCATGCACCGGGCCCCTAGTTGACAATAAAACAATAACAAGAAAAATCAGTTGTGACCTATACAAAAACAGGAACTTGCCTAGCTGGCGTGGCTCATTGGTTGAGCATTGAACTATGAACTAGGAGGTCAGGGTTCAATTCCCGGTCAGGGCACATTCCCTGGTTGAGGGGTCAATCCCCTGCGTGGGGAGTGTGGGAGGCAGCCTATCAAGGATTCTCTCTCATCATTGATGTTTCTGTTTCTCTCTCCTTCTCCCTTACTCTCTGAAATAAGTAAAAATATACTAAAAAACAAACAAAAAAAGGAACTTACCATATTTTTCCTTTGAAAGTCAATATATTTAAGATACTATTTACCAAACTAGGGGCCTGATGCATGAAAATTCATGCACTGGAGGGGGTGGTCCCTCAGCCCGGGCTGTCCCCATCACAGTCCCGGAGTCCTCAGGGGTGGGAGGTGACCTGGTGATCAGGGGTAGGCGATGCCCCATCACTCCTCTGCTGTTTCCACTGCCGACAGTGCAAGCCTCGGCTGGCCCTGGTTACCTGTGCCTCGGGCCGGCCCTGGGCAGCAGGTGCCTTGATGGGGCTGAAGGGACTGAGCATGCCATCTTGTGACTGTGGGCACTGCCATATTTGAGGGTGTGGCAGTCAATTAGCATATTCCCTCTTTATTGGCTATGGGTGCCGCCATCTCTGAGGGTGGGGCAGTCAATTAGCATGTTCCCTCCTCATTGGCTGCGGGTGCTGCCATCTTTGTGATGGCATGAGGGTCAATTAGCATATTCCCTCTTTATTAGATAGGATAGTTCTATTGATTCTTTGCAGTATAAATAAAAATTTAATGTGTGTCTATGGGTCTGTGTGTGTATGTGTGTATAAATTGACCACCTAGTTTTATGTTCTATATGGAAATTCAAAAGACCTAGAATTTCCCCCAAATTGGTATTGGGAAAATTATATACCTCCTACTTTGTATGACAAATAAAACCAATTTGATCTGGCCTTGGCCAGGTAGGATCTGACTCATAGATCCAACTCTAAGAGGTAAGATGAAAAACTTTTAAATAGATATGCATGAGAATACCTTCATGTCTTTGATATAGACAGAGTTTTAAAACAAGACACAGAAATCAATAACAAAAGAAATATGATTAATTAGCCTTCAATAAAATTAAACACAACTGTTCATCAAAAGTCACCATTAAGGCAGTTAAGGTAAATGTATATTACAGACTGTGAGAAGATACTAGCAGTATATATAGCTGAAAAATAGCTCATATCCAAAATATATGAGAACTCTAACATAATAATTTTTTAAAAATATACAGTCAACCTCATTAAAAGTAGAAAAAGACCTGAATAGGCACTTTACAAATATGGGCTTCAGAGGGGCCAATAAATAAACACAAACTGTTCCACATCGTTATTCATGTGAGAAATGCAGCCACCAAGTTGGTTCATTTGGATCAGTGACATTGCTAAGTGCTGATGAGGATGTGGAGCAGATGCAACGCTCTAACTTTGTTAGCGGGAGTTAAACTGTGAAACATATTCCCTAACACTTACCACTCTACCCTAAAGTATATTTTTTGAAATTGTATTAATGCCCATGAAATGATTTGCACACAAATGTTCACAGCAGTTTCACTAATAATAATTTTATATTGATTCTACACATTGTGATGCTACACAATGAAATAAAATGAAGCATTTCACAAAGCCATGTATGAATTTATTAAAGTATTCAATATACCTGCTATTGATTTTTATAGCCCTGTCTTTTGTTTTTGTGCTTCAGATTACAGTCTCCTGCCATGTTTCTCAGGCTGATGTTGTTTCTAACTTTGACTTCTAGCATATAGAGCAAACTCCCTCAGTTCCCAAACTTATATCCAGGCCCACACTTTCTTCTCTAAATCCATGGAGATTCTCAAGAGAGAAAAAGAAAATACCTTTGGTTAGTGATATCTTCCTTCCTGAAACACCAGGTGCCTATTATATAACCACTAGAGGCCCAGTGCACTAAATCATGCATGGGTGGGATCCCTCTGCATGGCCTGCGGGGATTGGGTCGAAACCTGCAGTCCAAAGCATCCTGCTGCTCCTGCCTGCTGCTCCTGCTCATCCCGGACCCACTGTGCCTGCTTGGGCTCATGCCCAGTCATTCCTGATTGTCAGAGGCTCATGCTGCCATAGAGGAGCTCACCAGCCATGATCCCTGCATCTTGTGCCCATCCTGAGGGGGGTGGGAGGGACTGGGATGCTGTCAGCTCTCTGGGTGGGCAGAGTAGGGATGCCCTTGCTGGCCTGGGATCTAGATCCATCCCGCTGACATCCATGCTGGTTGTTGGGAGCCACTTGGCAGCTGCTTTTATATTTCTTCCTTGCAGAAAATCTAGGGAGGGGAAGCAGCCATGGTGCCCAAGGCTGACTTCCAGGTGTCCGGTGGTACTGTTGGGATTGTGCAGGCAGGCCAGTGAGTTGGTGCCTGACCTGTTCTCCAGAGATTGGACCTGCAGGACTGCTGAGGGAGGGAGTGGCTGCCGCCAGGCTGGTGAGCCACCAGGACGGGTTGGTCAGCTGAGCGGCACTCCCACTGGGAGTCCACTGACCACCAGGGGGAAGCTCCTGTGTTGAGCGCCTGCCTCCTGGTGGTCAGTGCACATCATAACAATTGGTCAACTGGTTGTTTGGTTGTTCGGTCACTTAGGCATATATATAGATGGCTTCATTTATTTTCAAAACACATAACCCACCCCCATCCTTCCTATCTGCTGGGTTATGTGCATGTCTTTTTGAGAGGATTGTTTCATTTATTCTTATTCATGGAAATTTACAAAGATAATCTCTCTGTAGGTTTTCAGATAGAAGGCATAATCAGGGTATTACTGAATATATATATTTATTATATGGAAAATATATAAGAGAAGAAATATGCTGGAATCAGAAGATCAATTAGGATACGAACTTATTTTTATAGGTTTAGAAATATAGAATATCTAGATTACCAGATAAGTAATAGGAGAAAAAAGAAAAGGAGTAGTAAGTGCTAAGAATAGGAATTCAATTGATTGCTTTTACAAAGGAACATTTTTCTCTATAGAAAGGAAAATAAATTAATAAGAATCAAGATGGGAGCATCAGGAAAGAACCCATTCCTGTTATTTTGAGACCTGCCTTCTTAAGAGATATATTTGAACCTTCTAACCTTTTAAGTCACGAGTTACAAAGAAAGAATGTTAATGACTCATGCTATATCAAAGACATCTTTTCGGGCACATCCAGAATACATTTTCATAAAACATCAATTTAGGTTGTCAGTTACATCTGCTCTGGAGAGATTTCATCAGTCAGATTGTGTTAAATCACATGACTGTACATGAAATGACTGATAGCATACAGATAAAACACATCCCAATGTGTAGGCTTCATTAGAAAATTTTAAAATGTCCCAGGAGCATTTCATATAGGCCTCAAATAACAAGTATTTTAAACATTACTTTATTCAACAAATAAGTTTTAACTCAGTTAAGTAAATGTAGTCTAGCACATTAAAAGGTCAATTAAAAAGATAACTTTTTTCTTTCAAAAAATATATAGCTTTATGGAATATTCTTAGAACAAGCATCAAAATATAGAATATTCAAACTTTTTAATGACTTCAAAATAACACTTTATTTCAAATGGTTATATATGTATCACTAGGTTCAGAATGCTCAGTTACCAGAATATATTCAAAGGAGCCAACTTCAATGGTATTTAAGGAGAAGTCAGACTGAAAGGGGCTTTATAAGAATAGATGTTTGAAATTCATTTTATTTTTCCTTTACATTAAAATCTATAAAGACTGCCTCTCTAATTTCTTAACATTCAATCTTCCCTTTTTTATTACCTTTTGAGAAATCACAGAATATAGTACCTACAAGAAATATACTCAAACTTACTTAAGAAAAGGGACACTTAGCTCTGGCTGGTGTGGCTCAGTTGGTTGGGCATCATCTGTGCATCCTAAGGTTGCAAGTTTGATTCCAGGTCAGGGCACATGTCCAAGTTGTTGGCTGGATCCCTAGTAAGGGGGATGCAGGAGGCAGCTGATCAAGGTTTCACTCTTGCATCAATGTTTCTCTCTCACTCTCTGTCTCCCAGCCTCTTTCTCTAAAAATCAATAAAAAACATATTAAAAAAAAAGAAAAGGGACGCTTACTTTAAGAATATTAAACTATTAAACATCATATTGAGATTTCACAGAAACTAAAAGTTTCAGAAGTCTCTCAGTCTCTTCTTTTTTGAGGCCTCTCCATCGTCTTTCCACAGGCTAACTACCATCTACAAGTCTTTGGTTTTCCATGTGTTCTTCTTACATATTGTTTGGGATTGTTACAAGGTCGATTGATCTTAGACTATATAATCTTATAGACCCAATGCTCATCAGAGTTTGACAGATTCAAGTTCTGTTCTTAAATTTTATTTCCTATGAAAATAAACGTTTAATTGGTATAACTTTGTTCGAAGGTATATGCAGCTTCAGAGCAAGTTTTCAAGAAATAGTTAAGGTGGTGCAAAAGGGCAGTCATTTTTATTATCCAGGAACCAAATGTGCTTTATCTTGGCAGAGCTATAAAAGTCTAGTTTTGCCTTAATTTTTTGGGACCCAGAATTTTTATTCATTTTAATTTATCACACAGTTCTTTGCAACTATTTTTCTGAGTGTTGGAATTGAATTGATTTTCTTAAATCATGATTTTTAATCACTACCAACAATTGTTGAGCATTCTTTTAATTAGCAAATTAACTAAATATTGGACTTGTGACGAAGTTTATTATTGCCATAATCACACTTTTATTTGGCCTCCTAGCAGCTTTGAAATATTTCTATGGAAAAACATGATTTAGTGGTATGCCATATTATAATAGAGATTCAAAACTTATTTGCTTAACTGATGTTATAATTTCATATCTAGTTTGTTTTCACTCACTAATTAGAATAAAATTAGCTAGATAAAAAATAAATCCCAAACAAAATGTCATCTATAATAATAAAAGCATAATATGTAAATTGACCAAATGACCAAACAGCAAAACAACCATTTGGACGACCTTCTGGACAACCACGCTATGACAGGCACTTGCTCCAGGCCAGCCAAGGCGGGTGCGATGCAATTGGTCGGGGGCCCTGCCATCGCCCCACAATAGCCCCACAGAAGGAGACCCAGGCTACCCTCTGTGCAGAGGCTTGGCTGGGTGGGTGGGGCCTACCTCTGCTGGTCAATCGATCTTGGAGCCCCAAGATTGATTGCTCTGTAGAGGGAGGCCCAGACCACTGGCCAGTGATGCTGTGGCAGGAGTGCAGGACTGGCCAGTGATCACCCCACAAAGGGAGGCCCAGGCCAGCCAAGCGATCACACCCCATGCCTGTCACTTGCAGAGGGAGGCGACCAGTGGTGGGGGGGCGGGAGGAGAAGCGTCGCACAGATGGCAAGCAGTGGCAGCGGCAGGGGCAGGGGCAGCTTCTGGCAGCTGAGGGAAGGAAAGCCTGGATAGGCCCTTATCGCCGGTCAGGCCCCGGGACCCTACCTGAAGGGTCTCAAATTGCAAGAGGGCACAGGCCGGGCTGAGGAACCACCCCTTCTCTGTTCACGAATTTTGTGCACCAGGCCTCTAATATGTTATATAAAATGTTAATGGCATATTAGTTGTTAGATAATTATAGTATTTATGTTTTAAAATCTATCAATTACTTTTCCTTTATACTTAATGTCATCATTCATTTTACAGTTACACACCAATTTATGACCTTGCCGTATTATTGGTGACTCTTCAGGAAATTTAATCTTATTTGCAACGATACCTATAATGAGTTGTGAATTATTCTATTAAAAGAGATTATGGAAGTATTGTTAGAATATGTCAGGCCCTGATGAGGAGCTGTAAATAGCAAGCCACAAAAGGGAAAAGCAAATGGGAGATTTTATGATGGAAAACTCATCATTCAAATATCTACAAAAGAACCAGCATCTGAATGTGTGATGCATGGAAAGCTCTGATGAGAGAGCTAATAACACTTTCCCTGTAATATTGTTCCCTTTTCCTTTCATTTTCCCTCTTTCCTTTACCCAACAATAGAGGGATCAGAAGCAGCAACTTTTGAGTGTTGAAAGGATTAAATGAGAAGAAACCATTGCATCCCTCTTATTCGGAGCCTAACAATACTGAGACAGGTCAATTGGTCAAAGGAAAGGCATGTGAAAGTGAATGAGCGGGTACATTTTAAATTTAAATAATAATGGATCAAAATACCTGCCTTTGATTCGCCCCCTCTTTCTCTCTGCCTTTTTTTCTTTTTCAGTAGTATCTGAGATAATGTTTGAATATATTACAAACTAAACTTCTCTACTTGCCAAGTGCAGATAACTCCATGAAGAGTTTACTTTTCTATTGCCTATCTGCTGTAACTAGTTTCGTATAAACTCTGCTTTTCTGATATATGAACTTCAGATCCCTGAGTAAGAAAGAATTTGCATGCTGGGGAGACTGTTTCTGATGACTTAATCATAGATATAGGAAGGGTAGTCATTCCCAGAGGACAAAAAGGGACTCCAGCACACTGGGGACAAGTCATGATCTCCCCCCAGGCTGTATCTGGTCCCTCAGATGTGATATGTTCTGACCAATTATTGACATTTCATCCCTTTGCTTTTCTGCCACATCAGACTTTTCTGTTGCCACAGCAGCCAATAATCACGTCACAATTTATCTTTTAGGCTTTACTTGACACTTATAGTAAGCAATAAGGGAGATCTTTCTGAAGGGGACCATATGCTCCTTGAATCATGGAGAAGAAACTGAATATAAAAATTAGACGTTAGCCCTGGCTGCCATGGCTCAGGGGTTAGAGCTGAGGTGGGGAATGGCCAGGCCCTCGAAATCATTTGGTCTGGTAGTTCCCATTCCTGGTCAAAGGCCAGTTCCTGGGTTGCAGGTTCAACCCCTGTCTCCCATGGGGCATCAGGGAGGCAACAAATCAATGTTGTTGTTTTTTTTCTCTCTCTCTCTTCTCTTTCCCCCTTCCTTCCACTTTCTCTGAAAACAAATCAATGGAAAAAATATTTTCACTCCTTGAGTAAAGATTAAAAACAAAAAATTAGACTTTATCTTGAAACAAATAATTACAAAGATCATAAACCTATGCTCAATATGCTAAATCTCTGGCACAAAATTAAAAAGAAAATCTTAGCAAATATTTAAGACAAGGATATTTTGCATAAAAACCAGATTTGGAGATTATCATGAAACTGTTAGTGCTCTTAATGTTTTACACTTCTACTCGTCAAGAATCAGAATCCCTAGAACAGGAGTGGGCACACTTTTTGACTCGAGGGCCACAATGGGTTCTTAAACTGGACCGGAGGGCCGGAACAAAAGCATGGATGGAGTGTGTGTGTGAACTAATATAAATTCAAAGTAAACATCATTACATAAAAGGGTACGGCCTTTTTTTTTTCTTTTCTTTTTTTTTTTTTTTAGTTTTATTCATCTCAAATGGGCCGGATCCGGCCCACTGGCCGTAGTTTGCCCACGGCTGCCCTAGACTGTCCTTATCATTTTTTTTCTTTTACAAAGTGACATACAGGTGTATTAATTATGGTCTCTAGAGAAGCAGAACCAATATATATGTAAGGAGATTTGTTGTAAGGGATTGGCTCAGACAAAATGGAGGCTTAGAAATCCTAAAATCTGCAGTTGACAAACTAGAGACCCAGGAGAGTCAGTGGTGTGCATTTCAGCCTGAAGCCAGCAGCCTCAAAACCCAGGGAAAGACAGCTTTTCATTTCAAGTCCAAAAGCAGGAGAAGACCAACGTCCCACTTAAAGATGTCTGGCAGAAGTTTCCTCTCACTCAAGCTTTTCATTCTAGGCTTGTCTTCCACTGATTGAATGGGATCTACTCATATGAGGGAGGGAAATCTACTTTGCTCAGCCTGCTAATTCAAGCGTTAATCTCACCTAGAAATACCTTACACCACCCCTAGAATTACGTTGGACCAAATCTCTGGACTCCATAATATTGCCCATGATACTAGGTGTAATCCAGAGGTCACAATCTCATAGATTTTTAGATATATGGCTGCTATTAAACTCATGTAAATAGGGAAGCAAGTTGTTTACCACAACAGTAGAAGTAATTTTTTTCTGAAGATACGGGTAAACAACACAATTTAACAGCCTTTGAACATAGGAGATTATATATATATAAATATATATAA
>NW_006297017.1:519867-527108 GCF_000327345.1 Myotis davidii | reverse complement strand
TAAGAAAAAAATCACTTCTGTCGCGGTAAACATTTATATAATATATATATAATGGTCTGGCCCTCTAGCAACTTCAGCGTGAAATTATAGCTAATTTGCCTACAAATGTCAGGTGGTCATAATAATCTGGCCACTCAGTGTATACAACAGTGACTTAGGCTAATGCCTCAATTCTCAAGGAACTTAGGTTCTAATTGGGGAATAGATAGTAAATAAGTATAACTAATGTGTCAGTAATAAACTTTCTAAACCTATTTGGCCTTATTGTAGCTTTACCAGCCAAATCTCTGGGAAGTGTGGCAAGCCAGCTCACAGCTGCAGTCGTGTTAGTCATTGTGCTTTTGCCTAGGGCAGTGGTTCTCAACCTTGGCTGCACATTAGAATCACCTGGGAATCTTTTTAAAATCCTGATTTCTGGGCCTCATCCTCCGGAAATTCTGTTTCTTTGTTACGGGGTGGGGCCACAACATTAGTATTAAGAAACAGAATTTCCAGAGGATGAGGCCCAGAAATCAGGATTTTAAAAAGATTTCCAGGTGGTTCTAATGTGCAGCCAAGGTTGGGACCACTGGCCTAAGGGTTACCATGGATAGGAAGGACTCATGTCAAAGCCCAACCATTCACAAGCAGCAGCAACATTCTTTCTGCTCAGATCCTCTAGAAAAGGGGAAAGAGGAGTGGACACAGCTCATCTGGTAACAAAAATATCAGGTCAGAATAATGGAGTTTATATATCTAAACAAATGCATTCATCTAAGAAAATCCCTTAACATGGAAAGGAGGCTCTATGACAATACAAACTAAACTGTATCCTTACAGTTAAGATTAGAGATCCCAGCTGGTTTGCTTAGTGGTTAGAGTGTCAGCCTGAGGACTGATGGGTCTAGGACAGCTACCTATGTTGCAGGCTCAATTACCCGCCCCTGGTTGGGGTCAGGGTGTTTGCGGGAAGCAACCAATCAATCTGTCTCTCTCACATCTATGTTTCTCTCTCTGTCTCTCCTCCTCCCTTCCACTCTCTCTAGAAATCAATGGAAAAAAATATCTTCAGGTGAAGATTAACAATAACCACAAAATTAGAGGAAGCAAGTTAAAACAATTTTCCTAATAAATTTATTGAGGAGACAGAAGAAAGCTAAGTAGGTAGGGGCAGGACCATGGGAAAGGAAGTAAAATCTGGAACCCAACTAGGTGGAGTTACTAAGGCACCCCAACTGGGTGGGGAAGGAAGGACACACAGAACAGGCATGAACTTTAAAATACTAAGATAGACAGTGTGCAGATAACCAATCACAAGGATGTTGCTAAGGCAAAATTCTTTGAAAAGACCAATCAAGAGCTAGCAAGGCTGTTTCCACCCCTTTAATTAAAAATCCCACACTTCCTCTGGCCCTTTTCTCCTCTACATGCTATGGGTGCCTGACCTTTATTCCTGTGGCAGAGGAGCACACATCCCTGTGCCCACGTGGCTTCTGGCCATGTGGGCCTCCACACATGGACTATTAGACTTTAATTAACTTGGACGCTGAACTTCTCTGGACTGTAGCATGGACACTGGCCTACTCCTGGAGCCTTTCCTGCATCTTTTCCAGGACTGGCTTCTCCCATAAACTAGGTTCCATTAATCGTTTTTGTCCTTGACTTCATTCTTCGATTTTCAGGAGATAAGAACTCAGATGCAAACAACTGCCGAATTTTTGGTATCATTATCAAAACTAAAATTTTAATCTGAAAATATATATGTTTCACAGGAACATTAGGTTATTTATGGTTTTTTATTTTCAGAGATTTTTTTTTACAATGTATACAAAGTGAGGCAAACTAGGTTTACAGTTATTCTTGTGGAAAATAGTACAATAATTAATAAATAGTAATGTTAGAATAAACTGTTTCCAGTACTCATAACTGTGAATCTACCTTTGTTTCACCCTATATTTTATGATTAAATTTGTTTCTGAATTAGAAAGAAATCAAAAAATATGTTTAATTAAGTTATATTAATTATTAAAGTTGTTTTTGCCTAGGAAAGTTTAAGGAAATATTTGGTTAATTTCCTTCATTAGTATAACACTGAAAAATGTCTACTATCTATATTATACTGAGTTATATTAAGAGATAGTGGTTTTAAAATCTGTTTAATTTGCTTAACATTTGTGTTGGTTGCTATGAGTCGTTTTTTGCAAGATCTTAGACCTATTGCCCAAAGTGCCAGGTTTAATTAAAATCTCTTTTGTTTTTGTTGTAGTTGTAACTTAAATATTCACCATAGGAAGATTTTATTTTTTAAGCCGAATATCATAAATTATTTCCATGCAAAATGACATTAGAAAAATTATTAAAATAAGAAGGGCAGTGATGTTATGTAAGTATAAACCATTAGTCATATCTAGAAGCACTTGCATTATAATGTTCCAACTTGGGAAAATCTCCCATCTTGGGAGATTCAATATCCCTCAATTTAATGAGCTTTATAGTTAGAGAAGATGAAACTTTTGTGTGTTTAAAAATTAATGTGTTCCATATATATATATTTTTAATTTATTTTTATTGTTAAGAGTTTTACAGCTGTCCCCAATTTTCCACCCTTTGCCTTCTTCCTCCGGGTTCCTGTCCTACCCCAGGCCTTCACCCCACTATTGTCTGGGTCTGTGAGCTATGCATATGTGCATATAAATTCTTTCATTAATCTCTTCCTATCCTTCCTCCCTTCCTTCCCTCTGAGATCTGTCAGTCTGTTCCAAGCTTCTATATATATTTCTTAGTGCACTTAAAAAGTGACTATGTTGAAAACCATGATCCAAAATAATTGCATTCCTAGCTTCTTGATTTATCAGGCCACAAACACAGCTATTCAGATTGGATATTCATTTTTTTCCTCAAATATTTTATTGATTTTCTACAGAGAAGAAGGGAGATGGATAGAGAGCCAGAAACATCGATGAGAGAGATGGATCAGCTGCCTCCTGCATGCCCCCCACTGGGGATGTGCCCGCAACCAAGGTACATGCCCTTGACGGGCATCGAACCTGGGACACTTCAGTCCGCAGGCCGACGCTCTATCCACTGAGCCAAACCGGTTCGGCAGATTGGATATTCTTTTACCCTGATGCTGTAGTCAGCTAGACAGACATGACCAGAGCATGGCCAGGTAGAGGTCAGTCACCAGGATGGAAAGCCCCAGGTGCCCACCAACGGACAATCAATTGTAGGGTGGGACCTTGCCTCCAGGGTAACTTTTCCTTTCCTAGCATATCACGGGGCAAGTGATTTGGACCCCCTGACATTTCCTCCTTAGAGATAGCATCTATGCCTCTGTTGGATTTCAGCTCCAGGCCCAGATAAGCAACGAACCAGCCACTGCTGACATCAGGACCAGCTGCATTGAATAATGCCTCCCCCGTCCCTGCACCGTAGTGCTGACCAATCTATCAGTAGAGACCACCACCCTGAAAGGACACACTGGGAAAACTGCTGAATATTCTACTAAGACCTTCCTCAGGAACCTCCCCTAAAATCTCCACCCTTAAAACCCTTAGGACAGAGGACCCTCCCCACTCTCCCTCCAGGGAGGATGCCCATGCCATGACTTCATTCCCCTTTTCATTTCTCTTCCCCTCCTCTTCCCCAGGCACCATTAGCTTCCTCACTCCCAAGATCCAGGGGCCCTTCCTTTACCGCTAGAACTTGTTTGCTAAGACCATTTCTTCTAGAATTACTTTTTCTACCTCTGTAATTTACCCAGTAAATGTTCTCTTACAATCTGGGTCTGGATTCTGAATTCTTTCGTAGCCAGAACCCAAGTACCGATGTTGCTGAATCCAGGTTTGGTCTGACCCCGCCGGTCAGACTCCTGGTGCCATTCCCACCGCCTACAACACTACGGTTAACTCATGTCAGTCTGAGCATCATCGTAGAGACCTTCATGTACATCTATATCCATTGTTCTCTCCTGAGCACCTGGAATGATTATTCTTGCTTATTTTTATTTACATAGGATTCAATAACTTGTTCTGGTCAACGAAATGTGTGTAAAAATAGTGTGTCCTTCTGGGCCAAAGTGTTTACTAGTAATAATAAGGGCCCCCAGCAGCCACAGAGGCCAAGTATTCCAGATGGTGCGGTTTCAAGGTAACAAAGCTTTCCTTTCCTGCATATCTGAGTCACAATGCATAGCAGAGGTCCCATGGGCCCAAGATGGACATGTTATATAAGCAGGAAATAAATCTTTGCTGGGTTAAGCCACTGGGATTTGGGGAGATAATTTATTACTGTGGAGTGCGCTCACTATATTCGTACCATTTAAGCATTTAATAAACAGCAATGGAAATAGCACCTCTCTCGTTGACCATTAAAGATCATTTTAACTACTTTTTTAAAATAAAAATACAAATATTTTATGTGGAAATTTATCTCTCTTTTGTTCCACTTTTTGTTTTGTTTTCTAAAACTAGTCCCATAAGAATTTGGAAGAGACCTCTTTATTCAATGTTATTTTGAATGTTTTTGTTGGTTTATTTGGGATCTTTTGGGGTTTTTTGTTTTGTTTTGTTTTTTGCTTGTTTTTATAGCAAATAAGGAAGAACAGTTCATTGCTTATTTTATTGAAATAATTTTAGCTACTTATTTGGTTGCAAATATACATTGTGTGCCTAGAATTATATTTTGTAAAATATTTTTGATGATTAGCCTTTTAATTGAGTCATTGTGCCATTTTGTTCAATATGGATAGCTTACCATGAACAGTCTGACCACAGAATATCTAGATTCTGAATTCCAACTCTCTTTAATATAACCACTTTTCTTTTATTCAAGCTTTTCCTTTTTCCTAGACTCATGCACTATAGTCTCCAACTTTATTTTTTTCTCTGTACATATCACTCTCTAAGCTTAGTCATCTATTTCTGTGTCTTTTTTTAATCTTTAAGTCCTTTAGGCAAAAGGACTTATTTCTACTGGTAATAACTTTTATAGGTTATATGATTATTGATATTTTCAAAATCATATTTCTTATCAAAGAGAGTAAATGATGTCAGATTATACATTTTCTAGATAATTTTAGATAAAGTAAGATAGCAGTAAATCTACTTGTTAATCAATAAAACTGCAAATCACTTTATCTATTTTTGTGATTCACATATACATTTTTTAATACATTGTTTCAGCTACATAAGAAACTATTTTTACTCTTTATCTTTCAGGACTTTTGCTTATTCAAGTTAAAAAAATGACAAATGCTTGAAGTATTGCTGATATCTAAGTAAACATAAAAGGGAAGGTTATTTGGCATTCATAATGAATCGGTAATACTTCCCTGATTATATTTATTTACATTTCTCAAGGGAGCCCTTAAATTTGACACTTCATCATAAAATAAAGCAATATATGTATAAAGCAAACCTTGTGTGTGAGTCAAAGCAATAAATTTTGAAAGCTGTTTATAAAGTAACTAGAGGTTCGGTGCATGAAATTATGCACAGAGGGGGTGGGTGTCCCTCAGCTAGGCCTGCACCCTCTCTAATCTGGGACCACTCGGGGGATGTCAGACTGCTGGTTTAGGCCTGACCCACAGGGATCAGGTCTAAACCGGCAGTCTGACATCCCTCTCACAATCTGGGACCACTGCCTCCTAACTGCTTCGCCTGCCTGTCTGCCTGATTGCCCCTAACCACTCCCCTGCTGGCCTAATCACCTACAACTACCCTGCCCTCCCAGCCTGGTAGCCCTTAACTGCTCTCCCCTGACAGTCTGGTCACCTCCAACTGCCCTCCCCTGACATCCCAGTCACTCTTAACGGCCCTCCCTGCAGGCCTGGTCACCCCCAACTGCCCTCCCCTGCAGACCTGGTTGCCCACAGCTGCCCTCCCCTGCCAGTCCGATTGCTCCTATCTGCCCTCCACTGCTGGTCTGTTCCACTCAACTGCCCTATACTGCTGGCCTGATCGTCCAAAACTGCCCTTCCATACTGGCCATCTTGTGGCGACCATCTTGTAGCAGCCATCTTGTGAAGATCTAGTGGTGGCCATCTTGTGGTGGCCATCTTGTGATGATGTGAGGGCGTCGCGTGAGGGCACTTGGGCTTTTATTAGTGTAGATGTGGCTAATTGGCATAGTGTCTATTCTTAGAAAATGAACTTGTGTGACAATAGAAAAAAGTAGATGGCAGTTAAGGAGTTCTTGTTGGAAACAGAAGGTTATAGTTTAAACTTAATACCATATATCAAATTAAATTGATTAATTATTCCATTCCTCTCTGTCATATTTTACTTAAGAAAAGTACTTTAACTAAGAATAAGGGTGCCAATTAGGACAACTCATGAAAGATTGTGAAAATTTTATTAAGTTCAAATGAAATTGGAGCTAAAATCGTGCCTTAATCAGAATTTATTTCCGAGCTGGAAACGATCTAGTCAGGCAGTGTCAAAGCATTTTAGTGCTTTAGGAGAAAACTGAGAACCTATCTGGATAAGTCCTTCACTGAAGCATCGAGAACACTGAGGTTTGGAAGAGTCAAGTGAGCTATCCATGCCATCCAACAATTGACAAACGTTTATTCTTTTTCAAGTTTAGTACTGTTCTTGTTCTTTGTCTCTTGTTATTAGTTATCCTCAAGTGTTTTTATTTTTTCTCTTGATGTCTTATTACTGTAGGAGAAATTGGTCTCTTAGTTCTAAGATAAGACACAACATTTGTGTATGCAATTATATTTATTTTAAATTCTAATGCAATTTTAATAGTATTATTTTTACAACTAGGAGTGGCCTAAGAGTTGTTCCTTTTTTTCTACTAAGCACAGAGAATTTTTGATTCTTAGAAAATTGGTGCCTGGGCTCTGTGGTAAATTGAGCCTATAGGTTTCAGGAAAGCCTCCCTGACCTAACATTGCTTTTCTACCACCTTTCTTACAAACACCTGCTCTGCAGGGAGTTGGGCGATAATGTAAATGCACATCTAGTCTTTCCTAGATATTCAGAAAATGATTTTCCTAAAGTTGCTTTACAGTGAAACAGGTAGTTGACATGAACTGGATAATAATTAAGGTCATTGTTTTCAATAATATTCCAAGTATCATTCTGCATATACCTATTTTATATCTCTCACTTTGGACTTCATATTTTATTTAATTCAAATAGGTTGTTTATGGTTTAAAGTAGTAGTTTGACAGGCACTAACTTTAGGCCCTTGTTGGTCTTTACATTCAGGGTTTGAGGGAAAACTGGTCACTTGACCAAAATCTTTGTGGT
>NW_006297017.1:509441-519716 GCF_000327345.1 Myotis davidii | reverse complement strand
AGCTCCCCCTGTGGGAGCACACTGACCACCATGGGGCAGCTCCTGCATTGAGCATCTGCCCCCTGGTGGTCAGTGTGTGTCATAGTGACCAGTGATTCTTAGTCGCTCTGCTGTTAGGGTCAATTTGCATATTACCCTTTTATTATATAGGATATATATATATAATTTAATTGTTTGGGGGCAAGAGAGTATGGGAAATATGGTGGTTTTAAGAATAGAAGTGATGTAATGTCTAAGGAAATAGTTAACTTCCTGGGAATTATGTTCAGCAGTCTGGCATTTTAAGAACTTTCTGGTCAGCCTGTTACTCATAATTTTACATATACTATATAAGCCTTGTAGAAATTTCTAATGGGCAGCATTAAAACTCTCCACCACGAGTGCAAGGAATGCTAATAAGATTCATGTTTTATTGAGAGCAGGATTAAAGCAATTTAATTGAGTCTTTTATACTGCAGATATTAAGAGGGTAAATGTTGAGAAGTGAAGATTGAGGGACAAAGGGAAAAAGGAGGAAAACTTATAGGGCTGGGTGTTAGAAGGTTACAAACGAAGGCATGAAAGCTGATAGCTCCATTCCCTCTTGGTGCCCACCCATATCAAGCTCTTCAGATGGAATGTCATTATCTTGGGACTAAGGAAGGAGTTAATGTATAAGTAAGTTGTGTCCGGTCTATTCATTACTTCACAGTGACTTGTGGAGGTTGCATCAGCATGAACCTAGGATTATCATCATCTTAAAATTAAATGGGAAAAGGAAAACATAAAATAAATTAAAATATTATTTGTAATAGAAAAAGTTTATGGCTACACAATAGTATTCTGCCTGGGGAACCAGTAAAACATCATAAATAGAAAACCTATAGTCTTTATCTCATTTGTTACCTACATCTAAACAATACCTAAGCCCAGTTGATTCTCTTTTCTTAAATATCAATTCACATTGTCATTAACCTCCAACTACATAACCAGGACTATTGACCTAATTCCCATTGCTGCAGTTCCTTACTAGCTCTTGCCTTCACATTTATGACAATGCCTTCAATATTCTCTCCAAATCATCCTTTACATTGCCTCTAATATGTGGTATTGCTTATTAACAAACAAGAGATATTCTTTATCATAAAGATCAGTGATCCTCAAATTTTATTGTCCATGTGGTTAACCTAAATATCCTACATTCTGGCTGAGACAAAAGACTCAGAATTATGTGTTGTATCAACAAAGTCACATTTAAGTTTGGACTTAAAAGACAAGTAGGTGTGAACTGACTAGAAAAAGTGGGGAAGAATATTCTAGGCTTAAAACATTCTGTGAAAGAAAAGATATTTTTTTAAAAAATAGAATTTTAATGGGTCTATAACAGATTTCCTAATTCTAACCATAACTAGCAAATATCTAATAAAACATTATATACTAGAGGCCCAGTGCACAAATTTGTACATAGGTGGGGTCCAGCCAGCCTGCCCCAATGGGGGCCCATTGGGCCAGGCAGGCGGGGGTAGGGGCCATGGACAGTTGGCTCGCTGGCTTCATCCCTGACTGAGGTGTCGGGGGCCATTTGGGGGCTGGACCAGCTGGGGTCAGGGGGCAGGGAGAAGGGCCAATCGAGGCCTGTATCAGGCTGGTTGGCTGCTGTAGTGTGCATCATAGCCACCAGTCATTCTGGTTGTTCTACTTATTCTACTGTTCTGGTCACTGGGCTTTTATATATATAGATATGTATATACATATACAAACATTTTTATAAAAGAGCAAATTAAAATAGATTTGAATTATTTAATTCATTCAAGAAGACTAACTATACTTGGGGATATTTTACATGTCATATTTTTCAAAAGATTTATCATTATCTGAAGTACATTTTACAATATTTTACAATATTTACAATAATCTCTAAACAATATTAACTGGGACTTCCTCTTTGATGTGACTGTTACCTGACTAGTTTTCTATAGGAAAACACCTATAAAAGTAAATCATTTCTAAGTTATGAAATAACTATTTTCAGATTGTGAACAAGAAGCAACACAGAATGGTGACCCTTAATGGAAGTAGAGCAAATGAGACAAGTGCTGGGACTCAGTCCTTCATGGGTGTCTCATATTTCTGCACATATTGTCAACAGAAATATTGACAGCTTTTGTCCCAGTCCTTCTTTTCAAGCACATTTGTGTAATAAACTACTTTGAGACAGAGAGTATTTCTCTTCTGGGCAAAGGTTGGGCAGGTTTGCTTACAAACCCCATATAATCCATCAAACTTGGGGGAGAAGGAGAACTCCCATGAACATAAAGTCCATTATGTCTGTGTACCATGGGTAATAAAGTCTATTGTCATTGACCTATGAGTCTAGTGTCTTCCACCAGGAATCATGAGACTATAGCAGGTTAACTGATTAGCTTCCAAGTAGGGTGAATGTGAGACTCATCACAGTTTTTTACAGTAAGTCAGGCAATTGTTCTGGCTTTCTGTTAAAGTTCTGTCCAGAACGAGGTCCAAGGAAAGCCAGACCAGAGCACAATGGTTTTATCATGAGAAAGATATTAGAGTTTGAAGCTATTGAATCAGCTGAGATTTATGATCAAGAGAGAGAGATTTCTTAAAAAGGAGTTACAGAAATTTTATAAGGATTCCCTTGCATCTCCCATTATAAACTAAGCTGCTCATGTTCAAGGCAAGACCCCAGAGGCCAAACCAAGAATAATTTACCACATAAACATTTGCCACAAAAGGAACAACTACTAGCTTCTACCTGTAAACTGAACAAATACTAGAGCTCACATGCAGTTGTGAGGTATTTGATTTTCAACTAATGGGAATAAAGAGATATCTTTGGCATGCCAAGAATTCCATATATGTCCGAGAAAGGAAATACACTGATAATAGGGCTAATCTATATGTCAGATAAAGGCTACCCTAGATCCATCCTAGCATGGCTTGTACATACACCTTTAGAGAATCAAGCTGATCTGCAAGTAAATAAATGTAATACTCTAATTTAGCAAGAATGCAAATTCTTGAAAAACAAAATCTGAAGCACCCATAATGTCCCAAAATTATTAGACCATAGAAGAAACATAAAGTGTGACCTATAACTAAGATAAAAATCAATAGAGAGTAGTCATGTAAAAGATATTAGAATTATTATATTCTTTAAATCACCTATTAAGAATACATATATTCAGAAATGTAAAGGAAAACCTGAACATAATGAGGAAACTGACAGGCAAGAATACAGGAATATAAACAGACAAGTGGAAGATATAATTAAGAATCAAAAATTCTAGAGATGAAAATATAATCTCTTAAATGACAAATTTATTGGATGCACCCTAATAGCAGATTAGACTTGTCAAATAAAACGATGAGTAAACCTGATGAGAAGGAAGTAGAAATTATACAAATTGAACATAAAGGGATAAGGTGTTGAATAAAATGAATAATAATAAGGTCCATGGAACAATGTCAAGTGGTTGAATGTAGATATAATTGAAGTGTCAAATAAGTGAGTAGGGAGATTGAATCACAAAAATGTGAAGAACTAGTAGTTGAATATTTTATTCATAAAAATTATAGGTCCAATGGTCTAAAAAGCTCAATGAACCTCAAGTGGAATGAAAACATAAAACAAAGCCAAAGCACATTACAATGAAATGTATAAAGAAATTGCTTAAAAATCAATGATATAAAAAATCCCTTAAAGGCAATCAAGAAAAAAAAACAACACAAAATGAAATTGCTCATTCCAAGAAGCAATGATAAGAATGAGTACTATGTTTTCCTAAGAAACTGAACAATGATAATTTATAAAAATATGCAAATACAATTGCATTTATTTTGTGAGATAAATAATTTAAAAAGTATTTTTACATCATTTTAGAAAAGTGGACAAGAATGCTTTTCTGCTGTCAGCTTCTGTTTCTTAACTATTCATACTAAATCATCATTTTGATTTAAAACATTGCAAGCTATATTTCAGTCAAGTAGTTACATATATTAAAATGAATAACAGGTATTCTTTTTGTAGTAATAGACATTTTGAGTGATTATATATTCAGTTGCTTCCTGAGTAGACTAACAATGGAGAGAACATGGGAAAATACATGTTTCATAATAAGACAAGGCATATAATCAAATACAGGAACAGATGCTGATTTTAACACCCTCAACCTTAGAACAAATATTGGACATAAAAATAAGCCAAGTCCATGTTCAGCTTCCAAAACTTACCTTTAGCCTATTGTCAATTTCCCTTCCAAGGATACAAGTTTTCTACTGCTTACATCTTTCACGTCATGCACTTATGACGTCCTCTTAAAGCTAATCATGTATTCCATTGAACATCTTTAAGTTTTTGTTCTAACATTGATCAAAGATTCTGTTATAGAAATTAAGTATGATTGCATAATTTTAGACATCCACCATTGGAATAGAGGGAATGTGAGGAACACCAGGATATTTCTTGTATGTCTGAAGTTATTTTATATAGGAAACTACTAACTCAGCTCATGTATTGAGGTAAATAAAGAATAAATATTACAGGGCATTGAGAAACCTAGAATAAAATGTAATTCAGAGGCTACCAACTTTCAAATTATGCACATACTAGAGGCCCAGTGCACAAAATTCATGCACTGGTATGGTCCCTAGTGGCTTCCGGTTGCTTGCTGGGGCCTCCCTTCCCCAGATGCCAGCTGCAGCCTTCCTTCGTTCTGCGCCACCCCCTGGTGGTCAGCACACATCATAGTGAGCGATTGAACTTCTGGTCAAACTCCTGAGGGGACACTTTACATGTTAGGCTTTTATATATAGAGATTATAGAAAAAAAAATATGCTTTAACTAAAGTGGTGGATTGTGATTCACATAATAAGTCAGTGGATAAGGTATTTGAATACATTTTTTAATATTTATGGTTTTGATGAAGACCACAAGGTGAAAACAAATTGTGTTTCAAGTGAAAATGATTCTACTACTATAAAAAATAGTTTAGCATTGCCTTTTAAAGTTGAAATACCCATATCCTGTGACGAGCAATTTCACTCATGGATAAAGACATTATTTAAAAATTGTGCATGTGAACAGGAACTATGTATAAAAATGTTCTTAGCATTTGCAATATTTTAAAAATAAAAATATATAATGTCTGTTCAGTGAAAATTAAATGAAGATTTATACATTATCATGGATGAACATAAAACTGAACCATAAATAAACAAGTCATAGAGGGATAAATTAGGAGTGGCTTAATTCATAGAAAATGTCAAATAAAACTAAGCTATATAAGGTTTAGGTATGCAAACAACTGCATAATACCATAAAGAAAATTAAATGAATGGTTACCACAAAATTAATGAAAGTACTTTTCTTCTGCATTTGGGAGAGAAATGTGACTGGAGGAGGAAACGGAAGGCTTTAAATGAACAAATTGTTTCTCTCATTTAAGCTGGATACCTTTTGAGTACATGTTTGTTTGTTTGTTGTTTGGATGTGTTTTGATGGGTAGAGGAGTATGGTGTTTGAGAGCATGATATCAATTTTAAAGAAACGTAGTTAAAATACTGGCTCAACTACATTAGCTTGTCACTCTTAGCTAATTTAAAACTTCTTGCTTCGGTTTCTTCACATGGCTGTCAATTGGAAATGTTTCATGGAATTGTTGGGAGAATAAAATAATAATATATTATAGCTATAGACATTAAATCACAACACAAATAAGTGAGTCTTAGATAGTAAACTGATTATTGGAAATTATTAATAAGTTGGATTGTAAGTATCTCTTTTGGAAACTACATTTCAAGTCATGTGGAATGATTATTCCTTGTTTTAATTTAAAATATTTCTCAAAATACATACATCTTCTAGTACATTGATGAGCCTGTCCCCATCCCAAAATGTATTTTCACAGTAAAATTAATATTCTTAGTATATATTACATAGAATCTTAAATATATTGTCATAGAAATTTCTCTCATGGTAGGACAACAGAAACAATGATAATTATCAACAATTTTGATGTATTAAAATCTATTCAGAAAGTGGTAAGTATGGCAATCCCAAATTTTAATGTAAACCATTTTTGAAAAAAAAGGAGTTAATTTATGAGTAACAAATACCTACTTATTTAAAAATATTTAGTGGTTAGAGGAACATGTTTGAAAAAACTGGAAAGTAAAGGGTTTTACAATAAACATGTATCCACCGCTATAATTTTAAGATCTATATTCAATAATTGATTTTGATTATTGATAAATAAAATATAACTGATAAAGAAAGATGTGATTGCTTTTATACTTATCCACACTTCCCTATTTCTCCTGAGAGGCAAATACTACCATTAATTTGGTCATATGTAATATGCACATGTATTATATATGTATGAACATATACCAATATATAACATGATTTTGTGATATCTGATAAATTATATAGGTATATCACACTACAAATATCTTTTACAACCCTCTTTTTGTTTAACATTATTTTTAATATCTGTTCTCAGAGATGCATCAATTTTCATTGCTATATAGTATTCCAGGTTCTGTTTAAAGAGTTCCTACTGAATGGTATTTAGTATTTCTTTATTAAATCAGAACACCTTTCTGTGTTTCTGTAATTTTTTTACAAATCCAACAAAACTAAAAGGAACATTGGTAAACTCATATGCTTATAAACTTGTGTAGTTTTATGAGAAATAAAATGACTTTTACCTTCCAAAGGAAAATTACATTCTAGTAATAAACATGAGAGGTTGTTTTTATTTTCCTTAAAAATTAGAGACTACTACACTTAGGGAAGCTTTTATGTTAGCTCCAGTAGAGTCTTCCTGAATGGAAAACACAAATAATTGCTCTATTTACCAATTCCACAAAGAATGCATGCTTTCTTCACTAAGTCATGTCTTTCTACTAAAATACATTGCTTTTTAGGTGGCATTTTATTTTGAAAAAAGTATTACCCGAATAATTCACTTTTATACCCATGCTATTTATGTTTTCACAGGGGTAAAATGGAGTCTATTTTCTTGACAAAAGAAAGGTAAAAACATAGAATTTCCTTTTCTGTTATTGAAATTATAGTCATTTCTACAAAAAACATACTTGCATATTTTTGTTAGAAACAAATCTTACTCTCATCTAGTAAATATCTGCAGCCCAACATGTGTTAAAAAAAAAAAAAAGACAGGCATGAGCATGTGTTGCATAAATGACATAGCCTGATGGATACATAAAAATTATGAAGGAAATAGGTCAATAAATATACAATCTATAAAGTATAGTTAAAATTCTATAATTTTAGATTTGGGGGTAGGGAGCATATCTGGTCATTTGATATGATACATTTTTATCTTGTTTCAGCAAAACCAGTCTTGGAACAACTCTAAAAATAAAAATCTCAAATAAATAAATAAAAATATAAGGATTTGGTAACCAGCTATGCATACTTAATTTTTTTTTGTCTACATTTTCTGAAAATCAGAAGTCTAGACCTTGGTAAATCTGAATAGGAACTAATAAGAATCCATTTATTATTGTGGGCATTTTTCTGTAAGATGAGAAAAATATTCCAAAATTAGTGCATTTTTCATATAGACATTTTCTTTCAAAGTTAAAGTGAAATTAGGTTTCTGGACATGGTGGAATAGTAACCAGTACTGGAGTTACACTCTAATCATACATTTCTTAGGGGAAAAAATGGACAAAATAAAATAATAAATTATTTTATTCTTTGGCCTACAGGAGGCACAGGATAGTTATCCCCGAGAGACGGGACACAATGTGGTTTGTCTTTTTTCAGCTGAGTGCGTTGCTCTCACTGAATTGGGGAGACAGAATTCAGAATTAGGGGGACCTTAGAAAGCTGGAATTTGTAGGCAGAACACTAGAGGGGAGAAAGCCACATCGAGAAAGAACTCTGTATAGAGAACACTCTGAGAACACGCTGAGGCTGTTAAAGTACCTATAGGGTTGGTTGAAATTACAAAGGACTCAGCACTAAAGCATGTAGTTATAAAAAGAACAATTTCTGGAGCTCATGGACCTGGTAGACTTTTGAGTTCTTATCATACAGATCAGAGAAAATGCAAGATTTGTTTAATATTCAAGAAATATCAATGCGATATAACAGAATAAAGGAGAAAATTATATGATTATATTGGTAGATGCAAGACAAGCATGAAAATTCCTCAACTTGATGAAGAGCATGTGATGTTGACACTACCATAAAATTAGTTTAATGTTAGTTGACTAAGTCATGATTTTTCCATTAATGGCTTTTAAGAAGAGCTCACAGAGGAGAATGAATTTAGAAACCAATGTTTTTCTTCTTCTTCATGTGGATGAAAGTACTACTAGGCAAAAAAAAGAAAAAAAGCTAAATATTTCAGTAGTGACTGTTGAGGACAGATCTCAAGTTTCTTCAGATATTGTCCAACTGGGATTTTCCCACTCTGCCAAAATTTGAATTAACTCTAGTAGTCACTCCTGAACTCCTTCTTATTGAAAGCATAGACCAGGGTGCCAGGGTGCGTGACAACCAGGGTCAATGGTAATTGGTGCCAGTAATATGTATTGTGTACCTGATAACTTTCAAATTATAATTTTAAACAGAAAATGACATGACAACTAAAGGCATTTATTTCTAGAACAGTTTTATATTTGCAGGAAAAAAAATGTGAATGCAGCGCAGATGGTTCCCGTACACTCCATGCTTAGTTTCCTCTATTATTAGCATCTTACATCAGTATGGCACACTTATTACAATCAATGAACCAACATTGATACATTATTAACAAAAGTCCGCTCTTTATTCAGATTTCCTTTACTTTCACATAACATCTTCTTTTGTGTGTGTCCCAGGAACCCATCCAGGAATGCATATTATACTTAGGTCGCATGTCTCCTTAGGCTACTTTAGGCTGTGGTATTTTACACACATTTTTCTTGTTTTTCATGATTTTGACAGTTTGGTTTTTTAGTGATCAGCAATTCTGTAGGATAACATTCTGTTGGAATTGTCTGTTATTTTCATGATTAAGCTATTTTTGTGGGATTTAAGAAGGAGGATCATAGAGGCAAAGTACATTTTTTATCACGTATCAGGAGAATGTGCTATCAACATGATTTATAACTCTTGACGTTGACCTTGGTCTCCTAACTGAGGTAATATTTGTCAGGTTTATCCACTTTAAAGTTACTCATCTCCACTTTCAGTACTGTCCTCTACAGATGGAAGTCTTACTAAGCATAATTCACACCTAAGAAGTGAGGAGTAATTCTTCCTCCCCTTTAGGGTGGAACATCTGTATAAATTATATGCAATTCATCTGTACCGATGACTTGTCTATTCTTTATTTATTAAAGTGTTCAGTCACTTATTTATATAAATATAAAAGACTCTTCCTGTCTTTATGTAGGTTTTAAATAATATAATTATATATATATGAAGGAAGGTCTGCTATTGATGAATTCCATCAGTTTTGGTTTGTCTTGTAAAGTATTCCTTCTTTACTTTTGATGGATAATTTTTCTAGATAAAGAATAATAGGTAAGAAATTATTTAATACTTTAAGTATTTTTATTGAATATCTTTTTTCTTGTATGGTTTCTGAATAGAGTCCAATATATTTGTAATCCTTGTTGCTCTGTAGGTAAGACATTCCTTTTACCCTCCTGACTTCCTTCAAAAGTTTTTCTTTGTCTCTGGTTTTCTGCAGTTTGAATATGATATGGCCAGGCCTAGGTGTTTTTTTTGTTTGTTTGGTTGGTTGATTGGTTGCTTGGTTAGTTTTTATTCTGCTTGGTGCTCTTTATGTTTCCTACATCTATGATTTTATGTCTGTTATTAATTGTGAAAATTTATTGGCCATTATTTCAGATATCTCTTCTGTTCACTTTTTCTGATTCTGTGTTTTTTTTTAATTACACATATTGAAATTGTCCCATAGTACTTGGATATTCTACTCCCTCTCTTTTTCCGTTTTGTTTTTCTTTTTTCATTAAAAATAACAATAATAATAAAAAAATTTTGAAAAATATTTCCAATATTCAAAGTTGCCACAAATAATCCAGTGTCTTATTAAGAATATATATAATAATAATAAATGACATAGAGACCAAAAAAAACAATACATAAGATCAATGAAACCAAGAGCTGGTTCTTTGAAAGGATAAACAAGATTGATGAACCTCTAGCCAGGCTCACCAAGAAGCAAAGAGAGAGGACCCAAATAAACAAAATCAGAAATGATAGAGGCGAAATAAAAACAGATCCCA
>NW_006297017.1:501754-508522 GCF_000327345.1 Myotis davidii | reverse complement strand
ATCTATACCCAGAAAACTACAGGACATTGAAAAAAGAGATAGAGGAAGACATAAACAGATGGAAGAACATACCATGTTCATGGATTGGTAGAATCAACATCATTAAAATGCCTATACTACCCAAAGCACTCTATAAATTCAACGCACTTCCCATTAAAATGCCAACGGCATATTTCACAGACCTAGAACGAACTCTCCAAAAATTCGTCTAGAATAAAAAAAGACCCTGAATAGTTGCAACGGTCCTGAGAAAGAAGAACAAAGTAGGTGGGATCTCAGTAAAAGATCACTTAAGAGTGCTAGGGAATTCAGAGACAACTTAACAGAAAAGACAGCGATTGAATTCCTTGAATGAATCCAAATTTTTCCATGTAGACAAACTGGTAGGAAGATATACTAATAAGATGTTATATTTGTTAAGAAATGAGAAAATATAGTAAAATTATGAACTATAAGTTGTATAGGATTTCTGAACCATAGAATGTAAGGGGAGTTATATAAAGTGAATCGGACACGTAAACAGGGGCCACGTCATGTAGGGCTTTTTTAGACAGCATTTTCGAGGCAATTCAACATGAGTATTTCCTGAATACATTTCTGGAAACTCCAGTGATGTGTTTCTAATATAATTATTTTTGTAAGAGGACTAAAATTTCTCTTTTAAGGGGTCAAGCTGAAGAAAGAAAGAGGCATGAAAATTTTGATCTACCAAGAAAGCTAGTTGTCAAACAAGAGGGATGATTATCTCTTGAGCATGATGTCTAGCTCTCAAATAAAACTTTTGAGAGGTTTTTAGGGAGCTCTAAGTACCCTAGAATCCAAAACACCTCTGAAATACTTTCCATTCACTCTCCCTTCATCCAGAAAAAGTTGTAGTTTGAACAAAAGCATCACCTTCATTGTAGAGGAAATTATCACTTCTTCTCAAGGCCCCCTTCATCAGGTAAAGCTGAAGCCTGAATAATTGCCAGTTTCGCAACAGAATGGCCACCAAAACTGTCAACCCTGTACTGATGCCACAGGATGACAGAACTTGTGGAATAATAAAGCACGCTTCTACAAAGTAAGATGCATGAATACCAGAGGGTAGTTATTAAGTCCACCAAAGCACAGCAGCCTGCAAATCATTGAGTTTTCTGAGAAGCTGAACGACAATGTACAAAAGTAATGTATTCACATTAAATCTTGTGATCTCTAGGTTATCTCTTAGGCGATTGATTAAAATGGAGAGTTATTTAATTAATTTACTTGACCAAAAATAGTAATTGAGAAAACCTTATTTAATTCCATAAAAAGGCAGTATTTTTAAACAAATTCATTTTTGTAAATCTCCAAATACAATTTTAAGAAAATTAGCAAGATATAACTTTTACAGATAATTCCTTAGCATGAAACTGTTTTTTCTATATCCAAAATTTAACCTAATAAACAAAAACCTTCCTCTTCTTTATGATTAATGATTCATGCATTTGAATATGGAAAAGCCTTTTGACATTTTAATGATAAAATCAAATGTAGGAAGCATGCAAAGCAGATTGGGTTGAAGCATTTTATTACATACAGATGTTTTGTCACTGATTTGGAGGTTTTCTTTTTGTAGTACAGAGTGATACAATTTTATAGTTCATTGCTGAACAGTTCATAAAACCATAAAATAAAATAATTCAATTAGATCATCAAAGAATATATTGCAATCATTTCAATTATTTTAACAGTCTCATTAATAAAATTAGTCTTAGATAACAAACTTGATTGGGTCCTAGTAAGACAGGAGATTTAATTGGCTCATTTCCATAATTGGAGCTATCCTATTTAATCTCGCATTTTTCTGTTTTAAAAACAGTTGTTTTATTTTCATAAAATAAAAGTTTAAAACTACTTATGAGAAGTAAACTTATGGTAAAATGTAAGCATTGGTTTTTATTTATCCCTGAGATCAAACCCAATGGATCAAATTCATAATTTTAATTGCTGATCCATACTTGTAATACATATTTTTTCCATGACATTCCTAGATAATTCAGCTCTGTGTATCTTTGGGGTTTTAGATTTTATAGGGGAAAAAGAAGGCTTTTTAAAATATGGATATTAAATTAATAAAATCAAGTTATGACTTTCCAAAAATGCGATATTTTATATTTAATTTTTAAATTGCAATATTAATTCTGCTAGCTCTAGTAATTTAGGGTTTATGTGTGTGAATTCTGATTACTGGAGTTAAGCTAAAACCTTTAGTAGAAGCTGTCTGGTCATATTCAATGTCACTGGAGGTTTTAGTAATGCTCTCTGAAATAAATGTTGAGTCATTTCTCCAAGAAGAGTAGTAAGGGATCCAGGAAATGACTTACTGAGAGTGCTTCATCTACAAACATTAAAAGAGACCTGTAGGAAGTGACTCAAGATGTATGAGAACATCATATTAAAAAGTGGGAGCCCCAGCAACAGATTTGTGCTAAAGAATATATGCTGTACATATATATACCAAAGTGGTACACTTGGGACCCAAAATTGCATTTTTCCCTTCCCACTTTCTAAGTGAAGATAGATGTTTTGTTGTTGTTGCTGTTGTTGGCTTTTTTAATACTATCTCTGGTTACTCATATTAAAAATATCAAATAGTTTTCCCTTCTTAACACTATTCTAATATGCACCCAACAAAACCTCCATTTTTATAAGCTTCAGAGCTTGACAAATAGTAATACTAATATGAACAAATCTCTTTTGAGCTTTTACTGTGTTCCAGAAACTGTTTTAAGTAGTTTACTTATCAAATTTAATCTTAAAAATGAGCCAATGTGATGGTTAATGACTCACTCTTAACTGGCTAGGTTCTCCTCCTTAGAGATTTCAGTCCCCCCATGTCATTGTATTCACAACACTTTGTTTCTAATCACTGGTTTTATTTCTTTTACCTTATATTTTAAATACACTGTGGTTAGGTGCAATGTCTCTTCTAATTATCAGCTCATAATACATTGCTTTACTGAGATATTTGTACTTTAAGAGGGTTTTGAGTAAGCGGTTAGAAAATTAGAACATTCTTCAAGAACTTTAAGCTAAAGAAAATAATTAGATGGTTAAGTAAACCCTGTGGTGACCCTTTAAAATGTGTGAAATTGAATAATTTAAAAGTATTGAAACGTGAAAATGCCTCGATTTCAGTAAAATGTTGGGATCCAACCCCAGCAGGTCCAGGGGTTCCCAAAGGTGTGGACGGAGTCAGCGAAGAAGGAATGACACAGAGACAGCGTTCAGATGATCAGCATAGCGAGGTTCTCTCGCCAGTATCTTCAGCCAAGTTCTGTCCAGGTTCTCTTGCCATGTTCTCTCGCTAGGTTCTCCAGCCAGGTTCTATCCAGGTTCTCCAGCCAGGTTCTATTTCAAGGTTCTCTCCTGGGGAAGCAACCTTCCTTGGAGAGGTGACCTTGGTTAAAACACATAGCGCTAAGAAGGGGACCAAACATATTAAGAACAGTATGCCATATATACCAGATCCCTTGAAACATATGCTGTGCAGAAGTTTCTTTTCTGCAGCGACTGTGTCAAGCAGCAAGGATGGACCAGCTTCTGGCAGTAAAATATCTGAAAAATAAAGATTTAGTGACTTTCCAGCTCCCTTCTTCGGCCAGATGTTTGAAAATAAATGTACAGCTATATCCGTAAGGAATAGCACACTGATCATTTCTTTCAGTAGAGTTCCACAGGGCTTATTTGTGCCTGCAAGTGAAACCAACATGTTTTAAAAACCTAAAGGTAAAATGTTCTCTGATTTTGTCTCCAGTGGTGCTCAGATTCCTAGAGTCTGTTATGCCAGTCAACCTGTATGAACATGGGTCTCAGCTCTGGAGTATGCCATCTTGAATACTTTACCAACTGACTGTGCTTTGTGTAAACCTTTATTATCTACTAGAGGCCCGGTGTATGAAAATTCATGCACTAGAGGGGGTCCCTCAGCCCTTCCTGTCCCCTCTCACAGTCCAGGAGCCCTCAGGGGATGTCCTACTGATGGCTAAAGCCACAGTTTGGCCTCCCTCTATGAGACGCAACCAGGCTGATCAGGGGAAGGCGCCTCCCCACCCCCACCATCACCCTACTGCTGCTGCCACTGCTGGCTGTGGCAGCTGCAAGGCCTGAGCCCTGGGGCCTCGCAGCCACCAGGGCTCATGGCTGCCTGACCCCTGGGCCTTGTAGCTGCCTGAGCCCATGGTTGCCTGAGCCCACAGCTGCCATGAGCCCTGGGCCTCGCAGCCACCGGGGCTCAAGGCTGCCTGAGCCCCGGACCTCACAGCCACTGTGGCTTTGTCCAGATGGACATCCGGAAGATGTCCACCCTAATTAGCATATTCCCCTTTTATTAGTATAGATTCCCTGTCCTGCTTTTCTTCTGGCTCTTCATTCTTGATCAGTTAGTGGCAGAGGAACAAATTACTTGCTCTAATGGGTCTTTTCCCTCTCTGCTTTCTGTTTTCTGCTTTCATTATTTCCAGCTGTTTCCTAATATATTTCCTGTATGTATGAAAAAAAGACCAAACCCTGGTCCACAAAACAATTTAAGGGATATTCCTCTGACTTGAAAAATCCATATGTTCAAGGAAACCCTTCTACAGGGAAGTAAGTTAAATAGCCTTTCATTTGTACACATTTGTATTTATAGCTTTAGATAACAGTAAATATAACTTGGTCCATTGCTCAACAAAGTAACTCATCCATTGTTACAGGAATATGCAAATTACAGCTTCAACTTTATTATTAAACTAGAGGCCCGGTGCATGAAATTTGTGCACGTGGCGGGGGGAGGGGGTCCCTCAACCCAGCCTGCACCCTCTCCAATTTGGGACCCCTCAGGGGATGTCTGACTGCTGGTCGGACATCCCTCTCACAATCCGGGACTGCTGGCTCCTAACCTATCATCTGCCTGCCTGCCTGATCACTCCTGACCATTCTGCCTGCATGCCTGATAGCCCCTAACCACCTCTGCCTGCCAGCCTGGTTGCCCCTAACCACCTTCCCCTGCCGGCCAGATCACCTATAACTGCCTCTGCCTTGGCCCCTGCCACCATGCCTTTGTTTGGAAGGAGGACCAATCGACCAGAACATGTCCAGTCAACCTGATCTAATTAGCATATTACCCTTTTATTAGTATAGATGATTGTCAGTATACACTGCACCATATATAATTTTTGTAATGTATTATAATCAACTTGTTTCAGTTGTTTGGGGAGATACAATATTTATTAAGGGTTATTTGAAGAAATTAGCTAACAGATAAGACCTACTGAGAGTAAAGCAAAGTGAAATAAAAAAATTTTAATTCCACGCATTTAACTTGGACATAGTACTGATGAATTAAATTGTCTTACAAACAAATTATTTGAAAACGTTAACTAGTAGATGATAACCTAACAACTCACTTCATGATTAAAATCTATATCTGAATAATAAAAGAGTTACTAGGATATGTGTGTGTGTGTGTGTGTGTGTGTATAATTGATGGTTAATAATATTATTTACATTTTGAAAACAATAGGAAATAAATATTTTTGCTTATTGGCCCTGAATTAATTTTCCTTTACATTGGAGAAGGTTTTCTCTCTCAATTTCTTAATGGACACTTGGATTTATAAATTTGTCAATTTCATCATTTGGTCCTCAGCACTCCTAAAGTCATCAAAACATGTGCACATATGTTGCAATTATAATGTTCAAATACATGTAATATTATTATGTCTAATAATAAATACTTATATAACATGTGCTTATGAGCTTACTATTGTAAATAGTTTGCTAATGCTAAATCTTTTTATCTTCATATTCACCTTAGATAACACGTACAACTCATAATGATTTTATAAATGATAAAACTGAGATACAAGAGGCTACATAATTTGAGGTCATTCAACTAGTATGAGTAAAGTTGAGATTCAAACTAATGATTGTACTTCAAGGCAATATACACTCAATCAGTACTCTTTAATACAGCTGTACAGAAACAACATGAATCAGGAACATGAGAATATTTTTATAATTAAATTTATTGGGGTAACATTGATTAATAACATTATCTAAGTCTGAGGTATACAACTTTATAATACAACACCTGTATACTTTATTGTGTACTCACTAACCAAAGTCTAGCCTACGGTCACCATATATTTGACTCTCTTTATAAACATCTTCATCTTCTCCACAACATTTTTTTGTTCATTTGTTTCTTTCCACCTCATATCCCACATATGAGTGTAATCCTATGGTTCTTGACCTTTTTTATGTCTTATTTTATTTTTTATGATAGTATCAAGATCCATCCATGTTGTTGCAAATGGCACTGTTTCATTTTTTATGGCTGAGTAATATTCCATTGTGTTTATTTATCATATCTTCTTTATCCCATCATCCATTGAAAGACAATTAGGTTTTTTTCCTATGTCTTGGCTATTGTGACTAATGCTGTAATGAACATCGAGGTACCTATATATTTTGGATAAATGTTTTTAAAAAATGTAGGTAGGTACTCAGAAGTGGGGTTGATGGGTCACATCATTGTTCTATTTTAATTTTTGAGGAGCCTCCATGTTGTTTTCCAAAGTGGCTTGTACCAATATACATTCCCAATAGCAGTATGTGAGTTTTCTCCACATCCTCTCCAATGGGAAAACTGACTCATTATTTATAACCACTCTGCAGACAATTATCTATGCTCTAATTAGAAAAGTCTTCAATTAGCAAACAATGGCTCAAAATCTCCCTCATCCTCTCCCCCTCATTCTC
>NW_006297017.1:495749-501730 GCF_000327345.1 Myotis davidii | reverse complement strand
CTCTCTCCCTCTCTCTCTCTCTCTCTCTCTCTCTCTCTCTCTCTGTCTCTGTCTCTCTCCCTCCCTCCCTCCCTCCCTCCCTCTCTCACTCTTTCATCGAACCTGAGACCCCTTCAGTCCGCAGGTTGACGCTCTATCCAATCTGGGCTCTTCTCCTCTCTTCTTTTTCCCTAGCAGAAGGAAAGGAGAAAGGCAGAGGGTTTGGAACCCGTACCAAAAGGAGGAATAAAGAACTCTACTTGGACACAGAGCAGTCCAAGTAAGACCCCAGAGGCTTGAAATAGTGTACAAGTTGGAGAATTATGATGTATTCCAACCACAAAGTGAAAGAAAGGATGGAAGGAGATGAGGTTGGAGAAAGGGGTCCCAGGCTGTCCTCACATGGAAGTCATTACAAAGCCTCTTTTTCCCACACTCCATCTTCCCTCTCTTTCTCCCTTTCACCAGGTTCATCTATTTGCTTTAAAATAACCCCTCAATTGAAAATTGAAAACAATTCAGGCCTTAGTCAGGATTTTCACCTTTATCCTGAGAACAATAGGAAACCATTTGGCAGACTTAATTAAATGAGTGGTCAGAGCAGGTTTTCTTTTTAAGTTTATTCTCGTTGCTGCATTGAGAATGGTCTGAGAAGGAATGGACAAGAAAGATTTGGACAGAGCAGTCAGGTGGTGATAGGTAAGAGAGATCATGGTGAACTGAAGTGGTGATAGCAATAAGATAGAAGGAGTATTGGACAGGTGTGGAAAGTATTTCTAAGGTAGAATTCATAGGTCTTGCTGATGGGTTGAATGATCTTTTACCCTCTCTGCATCCACCCCCTTGGGCATTTAACTTTCAAGTGTCCTCTGCCTCTGTCTCTGGACTTGACCATGCCCCTGGCTTTGGGTGATAGAACGAAGCAAAAGTGCAATTATGGTGCTTCTAAGTCTACAACTCAAGAGGCCTTGCTCTTTCTTGTGCTTCTGTCATCTCCATGAGGACATTCCTGAGGTAGCTACTGGCATGGAACGGATACATGGCAGAGACTTGAAGTGCCCCAAATATCAACAGTACAACGATTGAAATTTCTTTTGAGAGCCAATTTTTTTAAACTTAAACTATATAGGTAGGTACATTGTTATTAACTTAATTAGGGTACTCCTAAGGCTTAGGAAGAGCCACACTCAAGGGGCCAAAGAGCCGCATGTGGCTCTCGAGCCGCAGTTTGCCGTCCACGGATTTAGGGGAATTGATCTGGTGGTTGTGTCCTAGACTCCGGGTGGCCTGGTTGAAGTCAATAGTGCCTACTGGTCACATCCTCCTGCTCATCCAGTAGGTAGTAGCCTTAATTAAATGCTGAATTTGGCCCCATCCTCTGTGGGTCAGATTAATCACCAGAAAATTTACTTATAGCCAAGATGACATAGAAACAAGGGTTGGATATACTTGAGGAAAACAATTCTCCCAGGGTCTCTTGCATATTTCTCTGTCTTTCAAATGGAGGCACTGAGCACTCTGTCCTAGGCTATTTTATAGGGTTTTTGTATTGCAAATGATATTGCAAAATAGCGAAAATGTATTCTTCTAAGGCAAGGCAGGCATTCTTACTGTCCAGTATAATAAAAATAAAAAATTTTCTTCTGAGGCAAAGTGCCTGCTGGCTATTGTCCATTATAAAAGATTTCAGTTCCCTTAGTGTAGCACTCCTCTCCTGTAACACAATCCACTGCATACATGGATGTCAACTGGCCATCTTCATGTTACTCTGTAGGAGTTGGGTCTCAGGGAACCACTGCAAAAATGCTAGTAGTATGGCTACTGTTTTTGTTGTGAGTTATAAACTGATTTTTATCTCTGACCCATAAAACTGGCAGGCTAACTTGATAGCTTGTAGAAAGGTAAAAATCTCAGGCTTTCACGTTCCTCACAGTGTCTATGTCCAGCAAAATCCAGATAAAAGATTGGTCATAGCTGTATTATTAGTGAAAGATCAAAATCTGGAAGCAAAGGGTCTATTAAAAGGAGAATAGATTTAAAATAAACTTGTACGTAATCTATACAATGGATACTATAGAACTACATGGCTATGAAAAATAAAGAACTGACAAGCCCAACTACATGGATGAATCTCACATAAGTTATGTTGCCTAATAGAAGCCAGACACAAAAGAATACATATGTATGATTCATTTACATGGCATAAAAGAATGAGTAAAATGTATCAATAGTGACAGATGTCAGAATCTTCTTTATGGGGAGAGAGTAGGTATTGGCTCAGAAAAAACATGAGGCAAGATTCAGGAGAGGCAGGAAATTATCTATGTTTTGTACAAAGATATTGTTGCCCAAATATTTGCATATGGGGAAGTACATTCGCTGTGATTAGTGTACTAAAATAGTGTACTTGTCATTTTACCGGTAGGTATGCTAAAACTTAATTAACTTATGTTAAAAATATTTAAACCTTAAAGAAACATTTAAAAAGGCCCTGGCCTTTAATATTGAGGAAATACTTAATATTTTAGGAAACTTGAGAGGTTGATTTGCTGAGTTAATCATGGTATCTCTTTCTGACAATATCTCTGACCATCCCTCTTAAAAAAAAAATAAGTGAAGTAATGAAATTCTAAGTAATATTTTGCTGAAGACTTCATTGAGGGTAATTTAAATTAGCTTAAATAAAGAAAGTAATTCTTTAGAGCAACTGTAATTCAGAATTATAAAAATATGTATGTCTATTCCTCTTAATTATCTATTACTCATTTATATTAATTACTACAGTTAAAGTTAATTATAGCTTAGTTCCAAAAATCATTTTATTATCAATGCATTATTTTGGAACTATCCTTTATGTGTCTACTTTTTCCTGATCGTGAGTGATATTAAACTTAAATACGGGTTGTGATATTATTTTCCAACGAAAAGAACCAGAGCTTCTTGGTGAAGTGTCTGCTGCTATGAGTAGAGTAGGGATATACAAGATGACTCCATAGTAACTTTTAGTGCCAGGAAGTAAGGAAGTATTTAAAAAAAGTAAAAGATTCACAGCGATGGGGTGATGTCAGTCTTCTAGCACTGCCATGACAAAATCCTAGACTGTCTTAAACAACAGACATTTATTTTCTCACAGTCTGGATGCGAGTTGAAGATCAAGATGCCGTCAGTGTTGGTTTCCGGTGAGACCTCTCTTCCTGGCTTGTGGATAACCAACTTGTCTCTGTACGCATGTGGAGACAGAGCACTTCCTGGTATCTCTTCCTGGTCTTATAAAGATACCGCCCTAATTATGAGAGCTTCAACATATGAATTTTGGGAGAACACAGTTCAGTGCATACCAATGGATACATATCAACGCGATACAGAGATCCACAGAAGGGGCTCCCCCAGGGCAAAGATGGGATAAATTGAGTTACAAAATAACCCAAAGTATAACTCAAAGTATAAAGTAAATATATTCTCCTGAGATGATAAATGAAAATGAGCTTTACCTCTGGGATCTCCCTCCCCACAATATATAACTCCAATCTAATCATGAGAAAAATAGCAGACAAGTACCGATAGAGGGACATTTTATAAAACACCTAACCAGTACTCTTCAAAACTATCAAGGTAATCCTATATAATAAAAGGGTAATATGCAAATTGACCCTAACAGCAGAATGACTGGGAATGACTGGTCACTATGACACACACTGACCAAAGGGGGTAGATGCTCAATGCAGGAGCTGCCCCCTGTGGTCAGTGCAGGGGGAGCTCTGCTCAGCCACAAGCCAGGCTGATGGCTGCCAGTACAGCGGTGGTGGTGGGAGCCTCTCCTGCCTCCTCAGCAGCACTAAGGATGTCTGACTGCAGCTTAGGTCTGCTCCCTGCTGGCGAGTGGGCATCTCCCAAGGGTTCCCGGGCTGCCAGAGGGATGTCTGACTGCCAGCTTAGGCCCAATCCCCTGGGGAGCAGACCTAAGCCAGCAGGTGGTCATCCCCCGAGGGGTCCCAGACTGCGAGAGGGCACAGGCCAGGCTGAGGGACTCCCCGAGTGCACAAATTTTTGTGCACCGGCCTCTAGTCAAAAATAAGGAATGTGTGAGAAGCTCATAGCCAGGAGAGCCTAAGGAAACATGGCAACTAAATCTAATATCATATCCTGGATGAGATCCTGGGCCATGAAAAGTAAATTAGGTAAAAACTAAGGATAGCTAAATAAGCTATGGACTTTAGTTAATAATAATGTATCAATATTGGCTCAACTGTGATAAATATAAATTCTAATTATCCAGAAAACTGTATATGGGTATGGGAATGGGAACTCTCTGTACTATCTTTACAACTTTTTCATAAATCTAAAACTATTCTAAATAATAGGTTTATTTAGATTAAAAAATGCTATACATTGTTAGAGAGAAAGAGAGAATCAGGGAGGGGGGGGACATAAATAGACTAAAATGTTAATAATTTTTAAATTGCATATTTAACCCAAATGTCTCATTAACCCTTTTGGTATTTCTGTGTGAAAAATGAAAGCATGTAGCCTAAGATACATTTTCCTTTACAAGAACTCAGCAGCAAGGAACTAAATTCTCTTCCTTATTTAATAAAGCTCCATGTATACATATTGTTAAACTTTTTAAAGTGTGAACACATACCTGGAAATAAAGCTTTAATATGATTTCCATTGAAGGAAAGCTATACCTGCATTTGGCCTGCCTCATCTGAAAAAAAGTTAATCATTTAATAAAAAAACCATAATCATATAAAAAAATAATTTGTTTTTATTTTTCCAGACAAATATTTGTGGTATCTTTTGATGAAAAGAGATTGCTAGATCCTGTCAATGTGTGCATTTTATATCCATTCCAAATATTACGTACTGCCATAGAACTTTCAAAGGGAAGGATAAGGAAGGAGGAAGATATTTGAAGGCTATGAGTTTTTCAGATTACTCACAATTGATTTTTTTCTTTATCTGTTATTGTAGTATTATTTCACTTCAGATTCTATTGTAGGAATGAAAGCAGGTATCCAACAAAATGTAATGAAGTCTGTAGATAGAAATTACATTTTATTAATCATTCCGGAGTTGCTAGTAGGCACGCCACTGACTTTTTAAAAAAGCTTATGAGAACCATAAAGATCCGGCTTTGCTTAATAGCAACTTAGTCATTTATTGCTTTGTTCTTAAGAGTTTTTCCCTCTTCAATGTATGAAGTAAGAAATGCAGCATCTCTTTTTTTTCACATTATGTTTTCACTAATTTTTAACTTGTTCTCACTCCCTCTGCTTTACATGCAGAGTTCTAATATAGTGTCCTCAAATAATGGATAGAATATTTGTGTCGGTATAGCTAGTGTTTCTAATAAATGGCAGAAAGCTTTTCTGTTCTGTTAGAGACAAGCTATAGGTTTCAAATTTAAAACAAAATATTCATATGTATGATACCCCACAGTGTGTGTGTGTTCTTGTGTGTGTATAATTAAATTTATCTTTGTAAATTTTTTTTGGTGAGAAAACACATAAAAATATCATCTATACCAAACTCTTATGGCTACTATGTAATTAAATCAGTCTGATTTTTTTTTTATCAATATGGGATACTAGTGTGTTGTACTTTCTGAGAATATTTTTTTTTATTTTAGAAGAAAAGATACCTCCAAATAGTTATTGAATTATCTCTGTATACTTTACTTTTTATTATTTTTTAAAATATATATTTTATTTATTTCAGAGAGGAAGGGAAAGGAAGAGAGAGATAAAAACATCAACGCTGAGAGAGAAGCATTGATTGGCTGCTTCCTGACTGTCCCACATTGGGAGTCAAGCTTGCAACCAGGCATGTAGGCATGTGCCCTGATCGGGAATCAAAACGTGACCTCCTGGTTCATAGATCATTGCTCAACCACTGAGCCAAGCCAGCTAGGCTATACTGTACTTTTTAAACACAGCCTCACAGTTTTATTATCTTTAAAAAAAAAAAAAGAAAAGAAAAGGATGCAGGGAAAAAGGAAC
>NW_006297017.1:490909-495524 GCF_000327345.1 Myotis davidii | reverse complement strand
ACCTCAGAAGGGGGTAGGGAAGGGTGGGGGAATGGGGAGAGATCAACCAAAGGACTTACATGCAAGTATATAAGCCTAACCAATGGACAACAGACACCAGGGGGTGAGGGCATGAGTAGGGGTGTCGGGGGGCAATGGGGGAATAAGGACACATATGTAATACCTTAATCAATAAAGGGAAAAAAAAAAAGATGAAACTTAGAGCAGGATTACATGGCCTTTTCACTCCTGATTCTTCCAGTTCAAAACATACATATATTTATTCATGGCCAGGAAATCCCAGAACAATTTCCTCTGTAGTTGGCTTTCTTCAGTGAAATCTGCTTAGTCTGACAACTATTGTTCTTTTCAGGCATAATGGTTTATTTGGGCAAGTGAAAGTCATTGCACTACTTGTCCCACTGGTCCTTGTCATTTTGAACAGATTGGTTAGTGTGTTATGTTCACCACATTTACCAAAGAAACACTGGCAGAAAAGCTATTTACTATTTTGTTTGACAAAAATAGGTTGAAGTCTCATTGACACAGTTTTTGCACTTCATCAGGTTGCCTCAATTTGAAATTAATCTAAACAAATTTACTTGGCAGAGTGTGTCACATGTCATTTATAATATCTGAAATTCACACATTGATTTTATTTTAAGAAGCTCAAATATGTTTTATAATCCCTCATATTTTCAATATTATTTGATATTTTAAAACATTGTTATATAGGAATAAAGAAAGGCAGGTAGAGACACATCAAATTGATTGCTCTAATCATTTAAAAATCCATTTCCTAATTCAACAAAATTTTATTGGTCACCTGAACAAGCTAGGTAATTTTCTAAGATTAGGAATAGAATTGTGAACTACTTGTCAAAAATTTCTACCTTAAATTGATTTTAGATTCTAAAGAGACAGAAAATAAGTAAACAAAATAATTACTGTATTTATATTATTCCCATAGTTGTGTGTCTGTTGACTTTTTCTGCAAAATTATCCTTTTCTTTTAAGTTTTCAAAACTGTAATCCAAATATGCTCAAGTAAAAAGTTCTACAGTAAAGTTCAATGATGAATCATAGGATACAATAGAAATAATGAAATCATGGAAATCCAAGACATCAAGTGATATTTTTGCATTTTAGATACTTTATATATTTAATTCAATAAGGATTCATTTAATCTATAAAAACATATCTGAAAAGATGGACTTTTCCATTAACTTGTAATATGATTTTTACTTTATCTATAGAATTTATGTCATGATTCACTTCACACCTTAGCTTACATATTTCAATTATTGACTCAAAATAAACATTTTTAAGGGCTCAATGAGACAGATAAGTATTCTATGAAAGCTAAGTTATTTTATTTCTTTTTATTTTTTAAAACGTATTTTATTGTTTTTTTACAGAGAGGAAGGGAGAGGGATAGAGAGTTAGAAACATCGATGAGAGAGAAACATCCATCAGCTGCCTCCTGCACACCCCTTACTGGGGATGTGCCCACAACCAAGGTACATGCCCTTGACTGGAATGGAACCCAGGACCCTTCAGTCCGCAGGCCAACACTCTATCCACTGAGCCAAACTGGTCAAGGCGCTAAGTTATTTTAAACTTGACAAACAATATAGCTTCTGAATATTCTTTTTATACATGACTATTAGAAGCTTCTGTTATTCAACTGAGATCTTTATATTTGAATTGGTATAGTGAATATTAAACTGAAATATAGGAAACTTGAGGTAAGTCAAATTTGTTATCCTTGCCTTGGTTTTTCCTCTATTAAATAAGGTCATTATTGTAAGTGATATAAAGGTTCTTTCCCAAAATAAGTGGAAAACTATCCTCAAGTGAGGATTAAAAAAAAAAAAAGAAAAGGTTAACACATTCTGCAGATGTATTTACCAATGAATGTCTTATTTGATTCTGAGCCAAATCTGAGACACCTGCTTTGGTTCGTATTCCATTCAAACATCTACTTTCTCTTTCATGGACAGCAATTCCAGTTATTGCAGTAGCATTTGCAACTAAAAATTATTCAAGAGAAAGGCATTTTTGTGTTTATAATTAAAAGCTTAATCATAAAGTTGTTTTCATCAGAATTTTATTTGTTAATATGAACTGGTAGTTTAAGAAAACACTAAAATATATCAGAATAATATTATACAATGATGTAAAGAACAAATTCAGATCTATGAGAAATAGATAAAAAACTTAAATTATTAAGTCCAGAGAGAAAAGACTTGGGGGAGAAAGATGTTGCTTAGTATAAGATAATTCTATAAAAATATGGTAAATTTTAATAAAAAAATTTTTCATAAAAATGCAAAATACTTTGGTATCATTCAAAAAGATTATTTGGTATCTTTTATTGAAAAACTAGGTGCTTTCTAGGATACTTGTCTGGGTTATGTCCACCTTTCTTTGTCTGTTTTACAACTTTGTAAATGATTGAAAACTGAAAATACTGCAAATTAGTTGTGTTCACAGAAAAGCAAATTATATTTGTTCAGTGTACCAATTATGACCCTATGGATAGACCTGTTTACACCAACATGTAAATTTTTTTCAATATTTCTTTTTTTGCCTACATATAGGTGATTTTTAATTTTCCTGTGACGTTTAAACATTTTATGGATTCTCTCATTAACTAAGTAAAATAATATGTATTTTTTACAAATACGTTTTTATTAACTTTTTGAGAAAGAGCTAAAAAGAGAGAGAGAGAAAGAGAGAGAGAAACATTAATGAAAGAGAAACATGAATTGGCTGCCTCCTGCATGCCCCATACTGGGCATTGAGCCTTCTACCTGGGCATGTGCCCTGACTGGTGATCGAACCATGACTGCTTGGTTCATAGGTTGATTCTCAACCGCTGAGCCACACAAACTGGGCTAAACTATTGTCTTTTACATGTTTTTTTTTTTAAATCTTATTTCGAGTCATGTATTGATCATTTTATCATTTTTATTTATGAGCAGTAATCAAGCATTTCTGTTTACAAAAATCAGATAAGTAAGGATAATACGACATTTTTGGTTTATCTTTCATTTAACACTTTTTTACTTGAGAGGTTCAGAAAAGTACTGATCATTTGATGGCATGCCACATATATTTGCCTTGCTATATCTAGTTTATACACACATAGCTCAAGTGTGCTTGTATGATTTATATTATATGCATTTTATGCAACATGTTAATGACAGAGATGTCTCAAGACCCTCAGGAAAGATAGAATTATGATTAGACACCATTTATTTTATCCACAAAGGGCAGGAATCAAATCTAAAATATGTTAGCTAGTTTTGCTTGTAATTTTAAAAATAAATCACTTTTAATGTGGAACAAAATTTCAAAAAACAATAGATTATTTTCTTTATCTCTTTTGCTGGAATACATCTTTTCATCATTTATATTCATCCACTTGCTGTCTGACTTTTAGTTATGATGTGACATGCCTACATAAAAATGTTCTGGTTTCTTGCCTGAAACTAATATATTTACTAAGAAGGTGTTTCTCAATTCTAGTCAGGGCATATGAGCAAGGCATCACAGGACAAAATAACTCAGATTGTCTTTATTAGCCTCACAGTCTATATACAGACATAAACAAGGCATATTCCTGTTAAATAATTGATGATCTACTTCAGCCTCTACTAACACTTTTCAATGGGGAACTAAATATTCATGTAAAAGGCCATAAAAATGGTCAACTAAATCATAACTACTGTCCAGTAGGTGTTTTAGCATGTAGGTCTAAATTATGTACATTTATAAATTTTTGTTTGTATTTTATTAATTTATAAGTATATATTATATAACATTATAAATGTATATTGTATAATATTATATATAAATATATATAACAATGTATAAATATATATTTTTACATTTTGATATACTAGGTGCCCTTCTTTTCTTTTTTCTTCTGCAATTGCATGTGGAAACAGTATAAATTAATTTTTGAGGTAAAATTGTTATACAGTATTATATTAGTTTAGGTGTGCAGCATAATAATTCAATATTTGCATACACTACAAAGTGATCGCTGTAATAAGTCTAGTTACTATCCGTCATTATACAATTGACCTACTTCACCCTTCCCCCAATTCTCTTCCCCTCTGATTTTCAACAATCTCTTCTCTGTATTTCTAAGTTTTGTTTTGACTTGTTTGTTTTGTTCTTTAGGTTCTATATATTAGTTAAATCATATGGTATTTGTCTTTCTTTGACTTATTTCACTTAGCATAATACCCTAAAGGTCCATCCATGTTGTTGCAAATGGCAAGATTTTCTTTTTATTGTGGCTGAGTAGTGTTCCATTGTATATCCTCTTATCCATTTATTTACTGATGGACTCATAGTTTATTTCCAGTCTTCGCTATTACATATAATGTTGCAAAAAACAAGGGTTGCATAAATCTTTTAAAATTAGTGTTTTTGTTTTCTTTGAATGAATACCCAGAAGTGGAATAGGTGAATCAGATAGTGGGCCTATTTTTAATTTTGTGAGGAATCTCCATATTGCTTCCATAGTGGACACACCAATTTACAATCTCACCAACAGTGAGAAATTTCCTTTTCTCACCAAAATTTGTTTGTTTTTTTTTGTTATATATATAATTTATAT
>NW_006297017.1:476421-490852 GCF_000327345.1 Myotis davidii | reverse complement strand
GATAGAGAGTTAGAAACATCGATGAGAGAGAAACACCGATCAGCTGCCTCCTGCACATCCCCCACTGGGGATGTGCCTGCAACCAGGGTACATGCCCTTGACTGGAATCGAACCTGGGACCTTTCAGTCCGCAGGCCGATGCTCTGTCCACTGAGCCAAACCGGTTTCAGCTGTTGTTTTTTATAATAGTTATTCTAACATCTGAAATGATATGTCATTGTGGTTTTGATTTGCATTTCCCAGGTAATTAGTGATTCTGAACATTTTTTAATGTGCCTGTTGCCATCAATATATCTTCTTTGGAAAAATGCCTACTTAGATCCTCTTATATTTTAACTAGAGGCCCAGTGCATGAAATTTGTGCACTTGGGGGGGGGGTGTCCCTCAGCCCAGGCTGCACCCTCTCCAATCTGGGACTCCTGGGGGGATGTCAGACTGCCGGTTTAGGGCAGTTAGGCATCCCTCTCACAATCTGGGACTGCTGGCTCCCAACTGCTCACCTGCCTGCCTGCCCGATTGCCCTAACCACTTCTGCCTGCTAGCCTGATCAACCCCTAACCAATCCCCTGCCAGCCTGTTCGATGCCTAACTACTCCTCTGACAGCCCAATTGCCCCCAACTGTCCTCCCCTGCCGGCCCAGTCACCCCCAACTGCCCTCCCCTGCTGGCCTGGTTGCCCCTAACTGCCCTCCCCTGCTGGCCATCTTGTGGTGGCCTTCTTGTGACCACATGGGGGAGACCATCTTTAGACCATATGGGGGCAACCATCTTGTGTGAGGGTGTGACAGTCAATTTGCTTATTACCTCTTTATTATATAGGATTGGATTTTTTGCTATTAAGTTGTTTGTGTTTTTTATATAGTTTAGATTCTAACCACTTATCAGATACATAGTTGACTAATAGTTTCTTCCATTCATTAGGTTGCCTTTTCATGTTGTTAATGCTTTTCTTTGCTGTGCTGAAACATTTTAGTTCTATGCCATTCCACTTGTTTATTTCTGCTTTTACTCTATTTGCATACGGAGTCAGCTCCAAAAATTCGGTGTCAACACAAATGTCAAGAAAAAAAGGTATAACACAGTAACATAAAGTTTCTGAATGTCAGTATATGGCTTGAGTCAAGAGTATAGAAATTTGGACTTGTATTTATATTTGTTTAAGTTCTCCACCGTTTTTAAAGGAGAGAGAAAAAAAACAAAAAACAGACTACCACATTTATTGAAATTAACGTTTATCTTTTTTTACTTGATAGCAACAGTTCTTGCCTGTTCCCAAAATTGCATTTAGTGGGTGTTTCCTTCCAGATGACCACATATGAAAATAGAATTACTTTTTATCCTATTAATTGAAGGTTTCCATGAAGCTTTAACCCTTAAGTGTAACTGAATTTTCAGTATCCTTAGCCCTAAAATTTTCATAAAGTTAATCATAGAATTTATTCCACTGCTGTCTGCAATAATCTAGATGGCTTTTTCTGTACCAATATGGGTACACAGTTTCAAAAACTAGAAAGCTATTTCAATAGAAAGATTTTTTTCAGAGGGTGTTGTAGTAGAGGCTTAGAATTGTTTTAAGTCTCAGAGAAACTGGTTTGGAGTGTACTCTGTGAATAAAAGTTCCTGATACCAGAACTCAAAAATGTTCCTGAAACCAGAACCAGAAAAACCATTGGGTGCTTGATGCTGCCACAGTTAATGCTACCATTGCTGCTCTAGAAATAAATCTGCTAGAATGATTTCACAATGCTACCCAAATTATTTTCAGATTCATTGCAATCCCTATGAAGATCCTAATGATTTTATTTTTGCAGAAACAGAAAAACCTACATGAAAATTCAAATGGATTTCCAAGGAACTTCAAATAATAAAAAAAGAAATACTGGAAAGGAATTAAAACAGAACTACTCATACTTTGGGATTTTAAAACTTAAGACAAAGATACTTAAAACAGTAAAGTACTAACATAAAGATAGACATATAGACCAAGAGATGACAAATTATCTCTTGTATATATGGTCAAAGAATTTTTTTTTAAATGGTTCCAAACCAGTGGGGGACATCAGTGGGGTAAAGGACAGTCTTTTTTAACAAATGGTGCTGGACAAACTGGCTATTCACATGTAAAATAATAAAATTGGATGCCTACCTAATGCAATATGCACGAAAATTAACTCAAAATGGATTAAACACTTAAATATAAGATCTTAAGCAATAAAAATCTTACCAAAAACATAGGATAACAGCTTCATGATAGTGGATTTGTCATGTTTTTTGATATCATACTAAAGTTATAGGCAACACAAGAAAAATAGCAAATTCAATGTAATGAAAATGTTTAATATTGAGGAGAACAAAAGACACTATCAACAATAAAAACAGCAACCACGGAATTGGAGAAAATATTTGTAAGTAAAATATTTAAGAAAGTGTTAATATACAGATTATACAGATAACTCATAAAACTGAATAACAAAAGAAACAACCACATTGAAAAATGGACAATGGATTTATATAGACAATTCTTAAAATAAGATATACAAATGGCTAATAAGCATATGAAAAGATGCTCAACATCATTAATCATTAGGAAAGAGCAAATAAAAATTATAATTTGAGATTCACACAACTCATTCGGATGGCTTCAATCACAGATGATGTATTGTAGAGTTTGTATACCTAAAACCTGCATAATTTTATTAACCAACTAGAGGTCTGGTGCACAAAATTCATGCACGGAGGCGGGGGGGTGCCCCTCAGCCCGGCCTGCACCCTCTCCACTCTGGGACCCCTTGGGGGATGTCCGACTGTCAGTTTAGGCCTGATCCCACAGGCCTAAACCGACAGTTGAACATCCCTCTCACATTTTGGGACTACTGCCTCCTAACCGCTCACCAGCCTGCCTGCCTGATTGCCCCTAACTGCTTCTGCCTGCCAGACTGATCACCCCCTAACTGCTCCCCTGCTGGCCTGATTGATGCCTAACTGCTCCCCTGCTGGCCCGATTTCCCCCAACTGCCCTCCCCTGCTGGCCCAATTGCCCTCAACTGCCCTCCCCTGCTGGCCTGGTTGCCCCCAACTTCCCTCCCCTGCTGGCCTGCTCACCACCAATTGCCCTCCCCTGCCGGCCATCTTGTGGCAGCCATCCTGTGGCGTTGTCGCGCGAAGGCATGATGCCACATAGGCTTTTATTATATAGGATATCACCCTATAAATTCAATTTAAAAAGTGTAATTAAAAATCTAGATACTGCCTGGCCAGACTTGCTCAGTGCTTGAGCATAGACCTATGAACCAGGAGGTCATAGTTCTATTCCTGGTCAGGCACATGCCTGTGTTGCAGGCTCGATCCCCAGTGTGGCTAATGTATAGTTATTCGTGTGTGTGTGTGAAAGAGAGAGAGAGAGAGAGAGAGAGAGAGAGAGAGAGAGAGAGAGAGAGAGATCTTAAATATTTTTTTTTGCCTGAAACACGAAAAAATATTAACTAGGTGTAAATGGGTTTGAACTCTATGTAGGGAGATCTTAACTTCTAATAATTCAATACATTTTAAACTTGTTCACTATGATTTATCAAAGAAGGCATGTCAGTTATAATATGTAGGAATAATTCCTTTTAAAATTGCATTTTATATGGCACTTGTATATAGCGAGGCCTTAATTACCCAAACATGCCCCTTATGGGGAAAACCTAATTTTGTGATTTTTTTCCCTTCAAATGAGGCAGAACTATAATGATTTCTTTTCTGATGTATTTTCTTTGAGAATTTTGCATTGGGTTTCTAATTCTAAAATGAACCAATAGAGCAAATCATATTGAAAAAAATCTGTATATTCCATACGACTAGATAAATAACATGCCTTATTCTATGTTTATAGTGTACCAAAAATAAGTGAGAGTTGTTATTATTGTTTTTGTTATTAAGAATGTCATGACAACCTTAGCTCTGTGTTCCCTCTTGCTGGATTAAGCTATGTCCTGAGGGCCTCAGCTCTCCCACAATTCACCAAATAATCTCATTCTCTTTCCTTAGCAAAAATTAATCCTTCAAAAACTTAGTGAGCTGGATAAATAGAAACTAGTAGAAGAAAGGTGCCTGGGAACTTTAAATAAAACAAATTAGTTTCCATTTGAAAAGTAAATTAGTTGATTTACAAACCTCTTTTCTTTTATTCTTCTCCATTTATACTTCTCTATGATTCTACCATCTTCATCAGACCTTTTGTCCCTACAAAAGGAAAGTTAACTAAGGAGAACATTTTTTATTTTTCTTCCTTTTCAATTTTAGAACATATCTTCCCACCACCAAATATCTTTATATTTTACAGTCCTTTCCCCTAAGATGCTGTTCTTCCTAAATATTTACTGATGATTTTGCTACAGAACAACTGCAATTAAGTTTTGAAAATATTTTTAGTTTTGATATAGTGTTATTTTCTTTAAAACCTCTCCCAAGGATATAGGAAGTGAGAGAGAGAAATGAAACATTGAAGTATGAGAGTATTAGCTTTTTCCAATATGCTCCCGACCAGGGATTGGACCTTAACCTAGGAAAGTGTCTGGCTGGGAATCGAATACACAACCTATTAGTGTATGGGATAATGCTACAACTGACTGAGCAACCCAGCCAGGTCTGATATATCCTTAAATTTTATTACCAGGCTTAAAATATGATGTCTTTAAATTTTCATTTTAATATTCAAGTATTTTAAAATATGTTATGTTATCATGGGATTTTATTTAGAAATATATTTCATAACATAAACAGTATAGGAAAGCTCAATAATGTTACTCTAATTTATAAAATTAAGCTCATATCTGTATATCCTTTCTCTAAACAATACTTGAAATTTTGAATATTTAATCTATAATTTTGCAAACATTAATATGATTTATTGTAAGCTAAGAAGTTTATGGAGGCAAGTATAGATGCAACGTATGCACATACATAAATATTAAATTGTTGTTTACTTGAAAATATGATGTTTTCCCCTAGAACTTGCTCCATCATAACACTGTTTCTCAACTCTTCCTAGCTAGTTCTTATATCTTTTGGATTACGACTAAGTATCACTTCTCCAAAAGCCTTCTCTGATCTCTTAAACTGAAAGTATCAATTCAAGAATTGTATTTTCAGAATAATTCTACCAACCCTATCATTGATTTATTACTTATATATATCCTTTAGCACACAGATAATGACTGTTTTCTAGTCAATATGTGGTTTTAGGTTGTCATCCACAAAATTTTATAACTGGTCCAGAACTTTGAGACCTTTGAGGATTCACCTGTGAATGTCTAGGGGATCAAAGAGCTTAATATGATGGGGTACATATTTCACCTACACAGTGCTTTCATAGAGATCCTGGTAGCCTGGTATGTCACATTACAGGGCTGGAATTTTAATTTGTAGAGTTTGTTAAACTACTGACAGCACTTAAACAAAAATGGTAGAAAGTTTTCACATGGGGACTCCTCTGATAGTGCTCTGGAAAACAGATTTGGGGTAGGGCAGTAATGACAACACCATAAGAATGGTGGCAAATAGGTGAGCTATGCTAAGTGCTTAAAAAAGTACAATTAGAATAAACATTGAAGAAAAGTGACAGAGAACAAAAAATATAGAGAAAATAAAAATGTTAGGTAATTGATAATTAACCATATGCAAAAAGTAAGAGATAAAAGAGTAAGGACTGTCAACTTTCTTAATTATACTGACAAAGTGATAAGTCCATACATATTGTTGATTGTTGTTCTTTCATGTGTGTCTGTTTGTGTCAGTGTGTGTGACTGTGTGACAATGAAATTTTCTATTTTTTTATGTTATGTAATGAAATCCAAGTTTTTTCCAGATTTCTTTAAATTTCAAACTATTCTTTAAATTATTTTTCTATTTTATTTCTACTGTAAACCCTAACCCTAAATGATATTTATTATAGAACTAGAGGCCCAGTACACAAAATTCATGCAGAGGTAGGGTCCCTGGGCCGGGCCGGCAATCAGGGCCTTCGTTCCAGCTGCCAGCCAGGGCCTTCCTTCATTTCATGCCACCCGCCTCGGTGGTCAGCGCACATCATAGCGAGTGATTGGTCTCCAGGTCGAACTCCAGTGGGGACAATTTGAATATTATATATATATATATATTCTGAAAGAATTTTATAGGTAATTTTTCTTAGATTGCATCTATCAGAGTTAATTGCTACCAATGTCATTTTTGGTCTTGCAATTACACACTGTATGTTACAAATGTCAGTGCTTTAGCCAAACTATGCTCAAGTGTAATTTTTAAGAAATGTGATCTTTTCTTTACCTCTTGACTTTGGCTTTCCACCAGTTTTCAATATAACCTGTTAACTTTCCTTACTCTTTCACTTTGCATCTTACTCATCAGCTTCTGGTGCCAAATATTTAAAAAATGTTTCTAAAAAATCTAGTTAGTACATGGTATTTATTACATAACTTATTTTTATGTTTTATTTTTCAATTTAAATTCTTTATTGTTTAAAGTATTACATATGTCTCCTTTTTCTCCCATTGACCTCTCCCCAGCCATTCCCACCCCCAGCACATGCCCTCATCCCCTACTGTCTGTGTCCTTTGCTTTTGTTTATATGCATGCATACAAGTCCTTTGATTGATCTCTTACCCCTTCCCCCACCCTCCCCTGCCTTCCCTCTGAGGTCTGACAGTCTGTTTGATGGTTCTGTGTCTCTGGATCTATTTTTGTTCATTATATAACACAAATGAGTGAGATCATGTGATATTTATCTTTCTCCAACTGGCTTATTTCATTTGGCATAATGCTTTCCAGGTCCATCATGCTTTTGCAAATAGTAAGAGTTTTTTTCTCTTTTCTTTTTTATAGTAGCGTGGTATTCCATTGTGTAGATGTACCATAGTTTTCCAATTGACTCATCTGCTGATGGGCACTTAGGCTGTTTCCAAATCTTAGCTATTATAAATTATGCTGCTATGAACATAGGGGTGCATATATCCTTTCTGATTGGTGTTTCTGTTTTCTTGGGATATATTCCTAGAAGTGGGATTAATGGGTCAAAAATAGAAGTTCCATTGTTAATTTTTTGCGGAAACGCCATACTGTTTTCCACAGTGACTGCACCATATTTTTTAAATCTTCAGTGTTTATCTCAACTTACAATTTACCTGGGTGCCCTATATCTTTCCTGGCAACCCAAATCGGGATGGAAATCAGTCAAGTGGTTTAGGCTCCTGGAGTGCTCAATATGTAACTCCAGCCTTGGGTGACCACCAAAATCTTAGTTGGTTTCTCCGTCTCTCTCAGAAGCCCTATGCCTGGGTGAAGCATAGAATCAGAGATTCTAACTCACAATAAGAATAGGTAACGAGAACAGGCAGAATGTATCCAAAGAGAGTTGTAGAGGCCCTGCCTGGGTAGCGCAGTTGGGTAGAGTGCCGCCAGATATGACACAGATAACTGCAGAGCATCAGCTCGTTTCTGAAAGTTTATCACCTCTACAGAGTTTTACTTCCTTTAGTCCTCATTCCTTTTTCAGCAGCAATCTGATGTATTTAAATATATGAATTTTATAATCATTCCAGATTTTTGTATTTAATGTCAGTGGAAATGTTGAAATGCACTTAGTGGAATTACAATCTCTTCCATAATGCCCAGCACCCAAAGGGTTTTATATGAGTATATTTTATTACCTTTTAGATTAAGATATTTTCTTAATTTTGTAATTTCTTCTCTGAGCCAAAGCTTACTTAAATGTGTATTTTAAAAGTGTTCAAAAAGCAGCTTTTGTGTCGTTGGTTTATGACAATTATATTTTGGTTAGAGGATGTGCTCTATGTAATTCAAATGCTTAAAATTGCTTGAGATTTTCATCATGGCTCATTAGCCAGTTTAGTTTATAAATGTTCTTTATGTGCTCGAAATGCACCTAGCTTGTGCAATATTTTATATGTCAATTCAGTAAAAAATGTTAATTATATGGTTCAAATATTAGTTCTCAGGACTAATTTCTTATCTTGTTGTTCAATTGAAAATACAAACCATATTTTCAATTGAACCTTGTAATTTCCTAGTAGTTCAGCTGTTTCTCTTACATTGCCAGGTTGTTTTATTCAGATGGGCAGTCTTTGTGTTTTCAGTGGGGTGGTACACGATTCAATACATATTCATTCATTGATATAATTGAAAATAACACCAGTGTATGTATTTGGTGCCTGACATTTTTTCTTCTCCTTTCTTCACTCCTTTTTTTGTTTTATTTTGTATTTTTAATCATTACATACCTTTTCCTCTATTAAGTGGTCGGCAAACTGTGGCCCTTTGATTGTGGCTCTTCCAAAAAATACCATGTGCGGGCTCGCACGTACAGTGCTATTGAAACTTCGTGGCCACACTGAAGGGGCCAAAGAGCCTCACGTGGCTCGCAAGCAGCGGTTTGCTGACCATGGATCTAGGAGATGAATACCCTATTTCCTTTGGAAGTTATCCTGCATTTTACTTTTCATTTATTTTCTTTCTTTATTTTTTTAATCCTCACCAGAGGACATGTTCTTATTGATTTTTAGAGATGGGGCGGGAGCAGAGAGAGAGAGAGAGAGAGAGAGAGAGAGAGAGAGATCAATTGGTGGTTGTCACTCATATGTGCCCCAACCTTTTAGTGTATGAGATGATGCTCAAACCAACTGAGCAACACTGGCCAAGGTAGAAGGCTTCCTGCATTTTAAAACATGAGTATCTAACACATCAAAATTATAGTTAGTTATATATTCAAAGAGAGGGAAAAATTTAATCATATGTATATGTACATACTAGTATATATCATAAATCTAAAAATAAAAGGTAAAACAATCTCTAGAAGAAAAGGATATTTTCATGTTCTTACAAACAACACAAAATATACTAACTATAATGGAATCTATTGACTAATTTAACTTCATTGAAATTAAGAACTTCTGTTCATCAAAAGACCCATTAGGAGATGATGGTTCAGAGTAAAAGATATTTGCAATATTTATATTGAACAAAGGGTAAATGTCAACACTATGTAACTCCTGCACATTAATAAGACAGTGTAAGGCAACTGCATAGAACTCTATAAAAAATTAGCAGAAATAGCACTAGCTAGTTTTGCTCAGTGGATAGAGCGTTGGCCCATGGACTGATAGGTTGCGGGTACAATTCTGGTTAAGGGCATGCACCTTGATTGCAGGCTTGACCCCAGACAGGGGGTGCATGTGGAAGGCAGCCAATCAATGTGTCTCTCTCACTTCAATGTTTCTCTTGCTATGTCTCTTCCTCTCCCTTTCACTCTCTCCAAACATCAATGGAAAAATATCATCAGGTGAGGATTAACAACAACAAAAAATTGAGCAGAAATACTTGGACAGGCACTTTATTAAGGAGGATATTCTAATATACAATAAGTATATGAAACGTCCTAACTCTGTTTAGTCATAAGTGAAAATATAAAGCAAAACAACAATGAGATACTCTATATATCTACCCAACTGACAAAAAATTAAAATTAACATGCCAAGTGCTGGTGAGATTGTGGAGCAATTTAAAGTCTCATATGCTGTTTTTGTGAGACTGTAAATTGGTGCAACTAATTTGGAAAAGTTTCTTGTAGTGACTACTAATGCAGAATTTTTGCATTCGGTGAACCAGAATTCTTATTCTTAGATATGTATCTCAGAAAAAATGTATACTATTTTTCACCAAAATGTGTAAACCAAAGACAAAAGATATATGCAAGAATTTACATAACAACACTATTTAGTAGTCCAAACTAATATTCATCAACAATAGAATGGATTTATAAATTACAGTTTACTTATAAATTAAATAGCATATAGCAGTAAGAAAGAAAAAAATTACTACAGACAATAACATGAAAAAAATCCAATATATAATCTAAAAGATAAATACTCAAATTGTGTACCTCCTATGTGAATACATTTTTAATAAATTTAGAAAAATATGCAAAATAAATTAGAACAGTGGTTATTCCTGAGCTGGAAAGGGACATGAGAGGACTTCTCTAGGTACTGATAATGTTTGATATCTTGATCTGGGTGCTGTGTACCCTGATGTTTCTGAGTTGAGAAAAAGCATCAAGCTCTACACTGGAAATGTATGTACTTTTCTGTATGTGTGTTATCATTATTTTAAGTGGACCTTAAACATTAACTACTAGAGGCCCGGTGCACAAAATTCGTGTGTGGGGGGGTGTCCCTCAGCCCAGCCTTCACCCTCTCCAATCTGGGACCCATCGAGGGATGTCCGACTGCCCGTTTAGGCCCAATCCAGGCCTAAACGGGCAGTCGGACATCCCTCTCACAATCCAGGATTGCTGGCTCTCAACTGCTCACCTACCAGACTGCCTGATTGCCCCTACCTGCCAGCCTGATCACTCCCTCCCTTGCCAGCCTGAGTGCCCCTAACTGCCCTCCCCTGCTGGCCCGGTCAGTCCCAACTGCCCTCCCCTGTAGGCCTAGTCGCCCCTAACTGTCCCCTGCAGGCCTGGTTGCTCCCAACCACCCACCCCTGCTGACCCTGCACCCCTAACTTCCCTCCCTTGCCAGGCTGGTTGTCCTAACTGCCCTCCCCTGCAGGCCTGGTCACCCCCAACTGCCCTCCCATGCAGGCCTGATTGCCCCTAACTGCCCTTCCTTTCAGGCCTGGTCCCTCTCAATTGCCCTCCCTTGCTTGCCTGACCACCCACAGCTACCCTCCCCTGCTTGCCTGACCGCCCACAACTGCTCTACCCTGCTGGCCTGATTGCCCACAGCTGCCCTCCCTTGCAGGCCATCTTGTGGTGGCCATTTTGTGTGTTGGAGTGATGGTCAATTTGCATATCACCTGTATATTATATAGGATAAGTCCAGAAATTACAGTTATTTTAAAATATGAGAAAAACAAATCCATGACTAATAGTGAAGTTAAACATTTCATCAGAATTTTGCAAAACATCAGATTCTGAGTTGGGAAAAAATTATATTAAAGACATAAAACAAGACTTAATTTATATCACACTATAGGAATGGCAGAGAGCCTATGCATTTGTGCCATTGAGGTACTTTGTTTATGATCTCATACACGTCCAACTATGTATTATTTTGAATATGCCTACAGAAAAAAAGGAATTTTTTTTGAAACTTATTCTTGGTGCCATATCATGGTTTGAAGACACTGAGTATAATTTGGATGTTACTAAACTATCAAATTTTACAATGAAGGTTTTTTTTAATATGAAGTTTAGTTAACTGAAAGTTCTTTTCATCTCTATTTTCTATAATTTACTTCTTTTAACACAGAGGGCTCATTAGGAGGAAAGTCAAATTATTTTCATCATTAAACATAAACCAGACGTATGTGATTTCACATCTTTGCAATAACAATTGAGATTCTAGTACAGTGGTTCTCAACCTTGGCTGCACATTAGAATCACCTGGGAATCTTTTTAAAATCCTGATTTCTGGGCCTCATCCTCCAGAAATTCTGTTTCTTTGTTGTGGGGTGGGGCCACAACATTAGTAACAAAGAAACAGAGTTTCCGGAGGATGAGGCCCAGAAATCAGGACTTTAAAAAGATTCTCAGGTGATTCTAATGTGCAGCCAAGGTTGAGAATCACAGTTCTAGTAAGAAAAAAAAGAACATACACAAGACTGAGACAGGGACACACAATGTTAGCATGGGTTTCTTTTCTAGCCTAAAGCACATGCTGAATGTCTTCTTTTTTTACAACAGTTGCTGATCCTGGAGTTAGAACCTTTGAAATGGGTACATCAGTAGAAAGTATTACATGTCCTTCTTTCATGAAAAGATCAGTACTGAGAGGAACATTTCCAAAAGAGGAGTTAAGATGTCCACTTGCCCTTTTTATGGTTTTCAACTATCCAAATTTCTGAATGTAATCCATGCATAATTCTAAGAAGTGAAAGAATTTACTCAGAAAAACGCATCAATATTTGTTCTTATAAACATATTTTCAATTTTAAAGAATATCAACTTTAATAATATAATAAGCCTTAAAATTCTTAAAGTAATAGTGACATAACAAATATCGTACAACTTGATGATATGCAGAAAAATATTAATCTTCACCATGAGTAAGAATGTTTAATGAGCATATAAATAATCTGAAAATTATCATAGTTATCTTTAATACATTATTAAAATAAGTTGAATTTTAAAAGAATGTATATACAAGTACATTACATACCATTAGTAATTATGGTTGTAGAGTATGGCTTGTAGGTTCTAAAATTAAATATTCCATCCTTTTATCTTTAGAGGTTTTCATGGCACGGCAATTAAAATATCTGTGCTCAGTTCTGAGATTACAAAGAAATGTTTTTAATTACAGTCTACAAAATAGAACCTTTGTGAGCAAGGAAGTATTGCCACACTGAATTGCAGATAGGAAAATCTAAACAAAGCAGTAGCCATTAAAGAAGTATTTCTTTATGTGTTATATACTTAGTGCTTTTCAGGTAAAGATGAATGGTGTTTCAGGTTAAAATAATTGAGACTAAATTGTCATTAAACTATGTACTGTAGAAGTGAAAAATATAATTTGTTGGTATTTTATTGATTAAATGTGAACAAAAGGAGCTGAAAAATTCCCTAATTATGAGTGTGATAACTTCAAAGTTTAGGAGAGGAAATTCGTAAAGGTGTTTAATAATTCTAATTAGAATGTTTTATATTTCTTTTCTCTTATTTTGGTAAAGATCATGAAAAAAATCTACATGAGCACTATGTAATAATCACCATGTCATTGCTTCCTTTATTCTGACACAAAGTAGTACTGTTGTAGGAAAATGAACAAAGAACGTGAACTTAACCTACAAACAATGCAGTTAAGTCAAGGCAAGATGAAATGACCACATGGCATGTCAGATGAAAAAAAATTATAGTAACTTGAATGCAGAGAAGTAACCATATAACTAATTCAAATTACATAGCTACAGCCATATGCAAGTTCCAAAAACATACACCTTTGAGTCCACACAATATCTTTGTGGCCAGTGGTGCCTAAATTTCAGCAAAACATCAATGACACAGTAAGTCTGATAAATTTGAATATATTGATTTGGGTACTTCGTTATTTATTTATAAATTTGTTTAGACTTTATGGCTGCATGTAGGAGTTATACATATGGAAAGATTATGCCTTGATTTATGTTTTTATAAGTTAAAGTGACATTAAAATAAAAAGTATTATTTGGACACTGGGGGATTTTTATTTTCATGAATTATATTCCATAATTTTATTTTTTCTTTAATATATATATATACATGTATTATACATATGTATATATATATTATTTAAATATTTTTAAAATGAAGGCTCTTAATTTTACATACAAAGAGCTACTAGCATTCTCTCTTTAGTCCTACTCATAAAGCCCATGGTTACTTTAGCAACTATGAGGCCATATTCCTTGGTCAGACCCTAGTGTTTTAGTAGATGAAACAAGAAGAACTGCAGTCATATGTTAGTGTGGGGTTGCCCTGCAGATGCTGGTGATCCATCTTACTCACAGGGGTCACCATAAGGCATACACCATTTCAAGTTCTAAAATAATTTCATGACATTTTTTTATGTTCGAGGAAGATAGAAACTGTATTCACTTGTAAACAAAAAACTAAGAACACTATCTGCACCAGTATTAGCTTAGAAAAGCTTATAGAATTGAACTTGGTCTACTACATAACTAGGTACAGGTGTAAAAGCTAAAGAAAAGCAGATATTGGCTCTATAAAAACAGAATTTAATAAATGTAGCCTGGTTGTTTGTCCCCTGGGGTTGCTGTCTCCTTTGATAGTCAAATGGAAATACCTTCAAATCCTTTCCCAAACATTGGGAGAATCAGTGTCATTCCCAGTCTCTACAATGAATGATTTTTCAGGGTAGATTTTTAATTCTCTAAGTACCAGATTCTTCTGAATTAGTTCAGTATGTTGTCCATTTGCTCTTCTATACTAATAAAAGGGTAATATGCTAATTTAGACCAGGTCAACTGTACATCTTCTGGCCATCCTGCCTTCCTTCTGAACAAAGCCACTGTGGTGGGGGCCCAGGCAGAGGTGGTTACGGGCAATCAGGTCAACAGGGGAGAGAGGTTTCAGGTGATCAGGCCAGCAAGGGAGGGCAGTTAGGGGTGATCAGGCAGGCAGGTAGAGGGGTTAGGGGCAATCACTCAGGCAGGTAGCTGAGTAGTTAGGAGCCAGCAGTCCCAGATTGGGAGAGGGATGTCCGACTGCGGTTTAGGCCTGATCACGGACATCCCCTGAGGGGTCCCAAGATTGGAGAGAGTGCAGGCTGGGCTGAAGGAACCCCCTCATGCACTAATTTTATGGACTGGACCTCTAGTATTTCTCATAACAAGATATAAAAAGTAATACTGGGGTATACTTTTACACTTTTTT
>NW_006297017.1:469241-474961 GCF_000327345.1 Myotis davidii | reverse complement strand
TTCATGTACTGGACCTCTAGTATTTCTCATAACAAGATATAAAAAGTAATACTGGGGTAAATACTTTTACTTTTTTTTCCTTCACCTCTCCTTTCCAGTCATCGCTATGAAATGTTAATTTAGTCAGGTTGTTTTAATAAAAGACTTAAAAATACAGTTTTCTAAATAAGGACACAGGTTAGTCCATCAATTATTATTAGCAGCAAATATTTTGTAATACACTCAAATGTATTTAAAATATTCACATTTTTCTAAATTACATATTTGATTGGATATCAATCATTATCACTCAAATATTGACAGAGTGTGTCTGAGTACTCAATATATGGTAGAAATAATGTCCATTGCTTCTAAAAGCAGGGCACATGGCTATTTTCCTAAAAGAAACATAAGTCCTTTGAGCGTATGATAAGAACTTTATATGTTTTGTTTGCTGTAGGGGTATATCTATATCAGTATAAGGCAGTCTCATTCCTAAAAAATATGAGCAATTTAACCATTAGTTTAGTTTTGCTGCATTCTACTGTATTTCCCCCTTCAAACCTTTGCTTATTCCCTAATTTGAATATTCACTGTTATGCTATTCTAATACTGTAACCAAGTGCTCAAAATTTCCAGTAAAGATAAATTTCAAGTATTCTTTTCCTAGTCTCACCATAAATCATCATTTCAGAGAAGTCCAGTATTTTGGCTTTCTAGTATAGCATTTAGGCAAGAACCTATGATTTGGAGACAATTAAACATGGTTCAAACACTTCCTTTGTGATCTTTTCCAAATTATTTAACCTTTCAGCACTCTAGTTTCTTTGCCTGTTGAATGGCCTCATTGGGAATTTTATAAGGATCGAATGTTGTAATCAGTGCAATGCCAGAAACCTTCATTGTAAAACACTCAGTGGGAGGTCAGCTCTGTACAGAAAATGCGTGATAAATGGTAGTTATTGTTATCATCAGCATCATTATTATTCAAAACACTGTGCTCAGCTGCTCACAGCCAGAATTAATATATAATTCTTCAAGAAGAACCCTTCTCAAGTTTGGTTTTTTTTTTTTGAGACTATATAATTACCTATACTACAATGAAAATGAAAAGAATTTTATTTAATTTCTAGTCTGCTTTACAAACCTAAATTCAAAGGCTGCGGTGAGGGAGTGATGGGTTGCCAAGAAAGACCCTCAAACTTGTAGAAAACTTTTAATATCTAACCTCTGTCATGGCAGTTTTAGAGGACTTGAGTTTATCTCAAAACATAAAAATAGGAAGACAAAAGTAGTCCAGGGAAACTGCATACTTTTTTAATGTTCTGTCCCTAAAAAAACACTTTGCACAAGAAGCTCTTCCTTGTGAAAATAGCTAAAATATGAACTTTATGTCTAGAGCTTAATATACAAACTAAAAAGCTCAACAGATGCTATCCTGGTCAAAATACATGGATATTTGCTAGGTAAAATATTAGAGTTGAAGACCTAAACTTACAGAATAGTTTTACGAACAATGGATAGAAGGAGAAAATTTAGGTTAAGTATGTAAACATTATTAGGTAAAGATCTAATTCAAAGGTGTATAGAATCTTACAAATCATTTTATGGGGTAATAAGGGCAGCTGCTTAGAGTCCTGCAAATCTGATTCGATCTCCTTTGCTGGTCCCAGTCCCAATGATTTATATATTCCTTTGGTATTTATAAAAGAAATTTAGTAATTAGTTATTTGGAGACATAGAAAATAAAAATTTGAAAAACAAATGATTAAACTATGTAATTTTTTTGAGAAAAGGAACATGAAAAAAAAAAAAAGTCTGGGGTGGAATTTTGAAAGAGGAAAAGAAGATAAAGTGTGCTAGAAAGTAATTACAAAGGAACAACACCTAAATACCTTACTCAGTGGGGTAGGTGCTTAGATGTTGGTATGCAGGTCTGTCCTGAGTGCTGACTGTATAAGGAAGAGTGAAATACTGTAGATAAGGTAATAGTGGAATACAAGGTCAGCACCTTCAAGAAAGAATCAAAAGCTGAGACTTGTGGAGAAACACGATTGGCAGCTACTTCAAGATAAATGAGAAGGAAGGTCATGTTGCTTTGAGGGAAATATTTTCAGTTGCTGAGGGTTGAATAAATTGGACAGGAGAGAAGTCTAAGACAGGACTCCACCTTGAAGGCTGTCTCAGTACCCCTTGCACAAGTAAATTAATTCTAGATCAAGGCTACGGCATTGTGAATAATGAGTGGGTTTCAGGAATGTCCCCGAGGGCAAAGTGACAAGATCGTGATGAACTGAATGACAGAATAAAAGAAGGGAGTGAGAAATCAAACATGACTGCATTCCTATGACTCTGAGGGCTGTTGCATCACTGGTATAAAAAAAGTTTCTTAGAAAAGTATACTTAAGCAAAAGCTCTGTTTTGTCAAGAGACATATCTAACAGACCCTGATGAACGTAGGGTACAAGAATATGAGCCAAGTGCAGTTTAATGAGCTTCCGGAAATGAGGGTACATTACCAGAATGTAAACATGTAAAAAAATGATGAGGCTGCAGGTTTTAATATAAAAACACAACTTCATTTATGATAAATTACCTTAGGTGATAAATTTCTTTTTTTCTTTTTTTATGGCCAGCACAGTTCAGTGCTTTGTATATGAAGGTTACTAAAAAATATTTGTGAATTAAGACCAGAATAATTCTTTTTTTATTATGTATATTTTTATTGTTGACAGTATTACAGATGTCTCCCATTTACCCTCTTTTATCCCTATCCTCCCAGTCCCTATCCACCCCCCAGGTTTTCACCACCCGATTGCCTATGTCCATGGGCTATGCATATCTATTCATATAAAAACCTAATATGAAAATAGACCAAACAGCAGATGGTCGCTATGACTTGTGCTGACCACCAGGGGGCATGCGCAGAACATGGTGGGCATTGTCCATGGTGGGATGGTGGAGCAGGTGAGTGGGGACACCAGACAAAGGCAGTGGGTGGGTCGCTGTCATTGGGACGAGCCTCTGGTGGTTACTGAATATTCTTTGCTCCCGTGCACTGCAGTCCTGCCCGGAGCTCGCACCTGCAGCTGGCGCAGGAGCTGTCACTCGCACCTGCTGCCGGTGCCTGGTGCTGGTCCCGATCGCTCAGTGCAGTCAATGGGTGTGAGCGGTGGCTGCTGTCCCTGATCAGCCCTGAGGGCTTCTCCACTTCCCCCTGCTCCTGAGGGGCAATCGGGACAGCAGCCACCGCTCACACCCACTGACAGTGCTGGCCCCGCTCACACCTGCTGTTAGCGCCGGCCCCAATAGCTTTGCACTGTCAGGGGGTGTGAGCGGGGCTGGCGCAGTCAGCATGTAAGAGCAGCAGGAGCAGGAGCAGGGCTGTAGGCAGACAGGGGACCCGGAGCCTGTGGTGGGAGGGGCCAAGACCTGCCTCTGTGCCCACCACAGCTTCTTGGCCCATAGTTCCTTTCAAGGTGAATGAATTCATGCACTGGGCCCCAACTAAGTATATAAGTGCATTGGTTTATCTCTTCTCATCCCCTGAACTCTACATCAAAATATGTCAGTCTGTTTCATGCCTCCATGCTTCAGTTCTTATGTTATTGATCTATTCATTTTGTTCATTAGATTCCAGAAATAAGTGAAATCATGTGAATTTGTCTTTCTCAGATTGGCTTATTTAATTTAGCATAATATTCTTAAATATTGGTGAAACCAGCAAGTAATTTGATTGAATAAGATATGAAGTGTGTGTATGTGTGTGTGTGTGTGTTTGCATGTGCGTGTGTGTGTTGTGTGTGTGTGTGTGTGAGTGTTATAAAAAGACTGAAGGAAAGGATGAGTCAGGAAACTTTGAAGTTTGAGTAAAATTCTCTCTCCTAATTATAGTGAGCTGGTTTTTCCCCATAAAACAAGTTTGCCTGATAATTAAGAGAGTTGTGTTTTTCCTTCTCACACTTAAGTGATTTAACTAAATTAGGTGAACTATAACTCAACTTGGACTTTCTCAGGATCAACACTATTTTCCTAGAACATTTTTTTAACAGCTCAAAAAGAACAGTTTTCCTATTTTGACCTAACGGGAAAAATGTTTATAGGTTCTCATTTTTTAAAAAAACCACTATGAATGAAATTAATGTTAAAAAGTAAGGTTATTCAGACATTTGGATTATGAGGGTCAAGATAATTTATATTTTGTTCTTTCTTTCCTCTAAGTACGTCTTATTTTTCTTTCAGTGTACCAACTGTTTTCCAACAGAGAAAAGAGACAGTTAGTTTGATCTTTATTTTTAAAGGACTCTGTGTAAAGGGAATTAAAAGGAGGAGCCCTTGGGAAAGAAAGTGTATATATTTCTAAATTATTGATTTTGGAAACCAATATAGGGCCAACTTTAAAATTATATTTCATTTTATGTGCTATTTAAAATATTACATGGTTTTTACTAATGTTTTGATAAAATTTAACAATCCTACAACACAAAAGTTTCATATCTTTGAAATTTTTATCAATATTTTACAAGAAAGGAAAAAACCTCCCTTATTTTGACATGTTTTTTTATCAATGACATAAACTAGTAATTAGTTATATCAAACTCTATCTTTCAGTTCTATCTAAATATAAATTGGTTATATCTAATCTCTATCTCATTAGTTATATTGTAGATAAAAAATTATATATTTTAAATTTATATAGTTATAGCATAGAACCACCTGAAACTTGTAACTCAATTCAAAGGCAGGAAAAAGGAAAAAGAAAACAAATATTTTAATACACCTGTTTCAGTACTTTTACAAAACAGAAGCTGTATTCCCTAAGTGCTACAGCTCTCACTAGGCAGCCCCCTTTTCACTGCCACAGCTCTCAGGGGACTTTGGGGATGTTAAAAATTACAATTTTCTCCCCTTTCTTCTTCAACCCTGGGCATGGTGATTCTACTGTTCTCTAACCCAGCATACATGTCCACTAAGTAGTCTCCTCCATCACTGAACCTGCCTGGTCCTGGTTGAAGTAGTAGTTAGTACCGGAAGTAGCCTCGAAAAATACACTCTTCAGATTTTACACATATTTGAGATAGACATGGGCATCCTCTGTGCCAGGAGATATTCAGCACTAGTAATACATGACATTATCGGGTCATTTTGTCTTCCAAAGTTACGATTTTTTTAACGTAAATTTCATAAATATTTTTGTGCAGACTTATTTTTTGAGAAATTCAAAGCATTTCCCCTTTTCGTCAAAGTATAAATCTTAAACTGTCACATCACTGAGTAGGCTAATGAGTAGCTACTATGTTAGAAATACTCTGCTTCCTATTTTGATGGATGAAAAAGCATAAGATAATGGTTATCTAAATAAACAGATATCCAAGTGTTTTGTGTGGATTTTTTTTTTATCCTTATCCAAGGATATTTTTCTATTGATTTTTAGAGAAAGTGGAAGAGGGAGAGAAAGACAGAGAGAAATATTGATGTGAGAGAAACATATCAATTGATTGCCTCCTGCACGAGCCCGGACCAGGGTCCGGGACAGGAAGGAGACTACAATTAAGGTATGTGCTCTTGACCAGAATTGAACCTGGGACTCTTCAGTACACAGACCAACACTCTATCCACTGAGCCAAACCGGCGAGGGCCAGATACCCAAGTTTTAAAAATGAAGGAAGTTAAATCCAGAAAATAAAAACTAGTACATGAAAATAGCACTATGCAGAAACTATACATGTGTTTATGATTTT
>NW_006297017.1:468258-469154 GCF_000327345.1 Myotis davidii | reverse complement strand
TTCCAGCCTGGTCTCCTCCAAGTGCTCCCCTCTTCCATCCTGATCACACCTAACTGCCCTCCCGCTGCCCTGGTCACCCCCAACTGCCCCCACCTGCTGGCCTGGTCACCCCTCACAGGCCCTGAACCATCCTGGTCGCCTCATGCAGCCTGCTTGTTCAGTCGTTTGGTTGTCCCTCACTAACCCCCCTGCTGGCCTGGTTGTAGGCAGCCATATTGTGAGGGTGTGAAGGTTAATTTGCATATTACCTCTTTATTATATAGGATGATTAGAAGGAAAAGGTAGGTGAAAATAAAGTAAGGCAAAAATAAATTTACAGTGTCATTAAAAGTTAGAAGACAGATAAATGCTCAATCTAAAGAAAAATCTAAAAACTTAGTCTTTTTTTATATAATATTTTGGAATTGATATTTTATTTAAAGTCATAATTTAAATCTCAGTAGAAACATAAATACAAAAATAGAAAAGTTTGAAGAAAAAGCCACTAAAAATGTACATATATGTAATGTAAATATATAAATGTGTATGCACATAACAATATATTTTACATATATGTAAATATATATTTATATTCTATATAATAAAAGGCTAATATGCAAATAGACTCGACAGTGGAACAACTGAACAACCAAACAACTGAACAACTGGTTGCTATGATGTGCGCTGACCACCAGCAGGCGCGGAACATGGCGAGCTTCAGCAACAGGTGTCAGAGCGTGGAACATGGCGGGCATTGACCACAGTGGGATGGTGGAGCAGGTGAGCGGGGATGCCAGACCGAAGTGGGACTCCAGTCACTGTCATCACAGCGAGTCTCTGGTGGTTACTAAAAATTCTTTGTTCCCGCATGCCACGCTCCTGCCCAGCACTCACACCTGCTTCTGGCACTGGCCACG
>NW_006297017.1:453187-468150 GCF_000327345.1 Myotis davidii | reverse complement strand
GGATGGCAGCCAGCCACAGTGGGATTGTGGAGCAGATGAGCGGGGGCTCCAGACCAAGGTGGGGTGCCAGTCGCTGTCATCAGGTGAGCTGCTGGTGGTTACTGAAAATCCTTTGCTCCCGGGCACCAGGGTCCCACCCAGCACTCACACCTGCTGCTGGCACTGGCCCCGCTCACACCGCTGCCAACACCCAGCACTGGCTTTGATTGCTTAGCACCATCAGTGGGTGTGAGCGGGACTCCCTGCCGACAGGGGACAGGGGGCCGCAGTGGGAGGGGTCAGATGGGGTATGGAGGATGGGCCAAAACCCATCCTACCACAGCCTCGCAGCCCACAGTTTCTTTAAAGGTGCGCGAATTCATGCACTGACTCCTAGTATGTATATAACTATGATTATGTTCTGGGGCTCTCACTTTAAGTTCTAGTATCACTTTAAATATTATGTTCCACAAGAGTGTTGAATTTCTTATTATTATCCTGATTAATGATTTTAAGTGTAATCCAAATAAAACTATCCTCTTGTATTAAATCTAGTCTCAGCATAACTTCACATAAAAAAAAAGTGCCGTCATCTAAAAGCATTGAAACGCTATGGAAATTTTTACTGGATATTTTGTCAGAACATCAAGGAGGAAATGACATAGCATATCACACTGCATGACTTCTTTAAAAATACTATCATTAAACATTTCTTTTCACTAAAGTTCCACTCATCATGGAAGCCTTTTAACTGTCTCATTTTTCTGTCTGTTCTCCTCATTCAACCGTAGTCTTTTTTATTTTATTTTTTATTTTTATCGTTAATCCTCACTCCAGGATATTTTTTCCATTGATTTTTAGAGAAAGTGGAAGGGTGTTGGGAGGGGTAGAGAGAGAAACATTGATGAAGATGCAACTGTGGCAATTACTATTGTGAAGTGAGCTGGTCCACAGTTAGTCTCCTGTCCAGATCTCCTAAGACAGCACTGTACTCAGTATTTATAAAGAACTTATATAGGGTATCCCCCAAAATGATACACACCCTTTGAATAATTATAAAGGCCATGTTTATTAAAATACATTTAATTTTCAAAATATGATAGGATTGGCTATAAAGTGTGCATACATTTTTGGGAACACCCTGTAAATGTGACTTCTCAGTTCCAATGGCAAGATAGTTAGGCTTTGCTGGGACCCCTTTTCTCTCCACATGGTCACAGGGCCTCTCTATAGTCTGCTTAGCTGGAGAACTCCTTACATGGCAACTAGGGCTCCAACTCCAATTGTTTCTAGCGTGTCAAGAGGAAGCAACAAGACCTCTTATAACCTAACCTTGAAAATCCAATAAAATTATTTCTGCCACATTCTGTTGGTCAAGCAAGTCACTAAGGCCAACATGCCTTAAAGCAAAAGGAATTAGACTCAACCTTTCAATGGAGGGAATTGCAAGAAAAAATCTTTAAATTACTCCAGAATAAAGAGGAAAAATTGGTTTAAAGTCCTCATGCTTTAATATGTTGCATCCCTTTGACACAATAAAAATACTGCACAAACTGGAGGTGCATAGAGCAGGGAAGGTTACATAGCCTGTCTCACAAATCATTGAATAAATTGAAGATATTGGAAAGGAAAATAAAATGATGTTTTCCAACATGAACCAAATTGTTTGCACAATTTAATTTTATTTTTATCTATATAAACCACTTTATTAACATATAATTGACACACAAAACATTGTTCATATTTAATCTATACAACATAATGCATACAATAATGTATAGTCTAATGAAACTATCATTCAGTCTATGCCATAAACATATTCACTTCTTCCAAAAGTTTCCTCATGCCCAATTTATCACTGTTACTATTGTTATTGTTTTATTGTTGTTATTTTGTGATAAGAAATGTAGCATAAGATCAATTTTCTTATGTAATGTTTGATATATAAACAGTATTTTTTATTATAGCTACTACATGGTACAGCAGATCTCCAGGACTTACCTTGTAAAACTAAAATTTTATACCTTTTGCCTAATACATTCCCCAGCCCTTGACAAGCACCATTCCACTCTGCTTCTATGAGTTTGACTATTTTAGGTTACTCATACAAGTGGTATTGTGTAGTATTTGTTCTTATGTAGCTGCCTCATTTCACGTAGCATAAAGTCCTCTAGGTTCATTCATGCTGTAGCATAGATTTTTTTTAAGGCTGAATAATATTCTATTGTATGTATATACCACAGCACATCAAGATAGACAATATCCCAAAAGAATGTATACACACACTTGGAATAATTATAAAGGCAGTATTTATTAAAATACATTTCCTTTTCAAAATTGAGCTATCAGCTGTTAAAGTATGTATACATTTTGGGGGAACACCCTGTATATTTCACATTATAAAAGTCTAAAGAGCTGAAATCCACAGGAAAGGTGATAAAAAGATGAAGTTTATTTCCTTAAATTATCTCACAGTCCAACAAATATAATCTGAGCCCCATATGGATTTACACTTTATAGTAGCCACAGTAAAAAAAAAAATAATGTTTTTTATTTAACTCAACACATTCAAGAATGTTATCCTTTCAGTGTTATCAACATAAACAAGTTTAATGAAATATTTTACTCTACATAAAAAGTCCTTGAAACCCAGAGTATGTTTTGCACTTGCAGCACATCTGCATTCAGCCCCACCATAATTACAGTGCTCATTACCCACACCTGCTTGGTGCTTATCAGACAGTGCAGCCTTAGACTCTTGTTACTGAAAGTGATCCTCAAAGCAGCACCTTTGACATCACCTGCTATCTTGCTAGAAATGTGGAACTTCTGGCTCCACCTCTGACATACAGAATCAAAATCTGCATTTTAATAAGATCTCCAGGTGACACTAAAGTTTAAGAAGCATATATCACTACTCAAGCTGTTTCCTCGGCTTGAAATAAGCTCCCCTCCCTCCATTAATTACATCCTAAGACTGTCCTAATAAAATACTGCAAACTAGTGGCTTGCACAATGGAAATGTACTGTATCATGGTTCTGGAGGCTAGAAGTCCAAGATCAAGGTGTCAGCAGGTTTGTTTTTTCCTGAAGCTTCTCACTTTGCCGTGCAGATAGCCTCCCCTCCTTGCTGTGTCCTCACATGGCCTTTCAAAAGCTCATTGTGGGCACACCCCTAGTGTCTCTTCCCCTTCCTGTAAGGACACCAGTCCTATTGGATTAGGGTTCATCATAATGGCCTCATTTAACTTCACCCCTTACCCGCATTAAGGGCAGTATTGTCAAATACATTCACATTCTGAGATTATGGAGGTTAGGACTTCAACATATGAATTTTGGGGGAAACAATTCCCATAATATCTCATAGTCACCTACTCCTCTCTGACCACTTCATTGCTCAAATCTCTCTCTTTTCTTTATCTCACCCGCCCTACACCCTATTATAAAACCAACCTTGTTATCACAATTAGAATAATCTATATCATTTTATGATCTTCTGTTGCAGTTAAAATTCTTCCACCAAACTCTGCAACTTGAGGGGACAGAGATGCCTTCTTTTAGCACTACCCTTAGATCTTAACACAACACCTGGCATGTGAAATAGGAATAATACAAGCATAATTGAATGAATGAATGAAATAATAAAGCCTAGGAAGGCTTTAGTTAATTAGTCCTTTAAGCATTGATTACAGAGGAATTATTCTTAGCATCTGACCTCATTTCTTTCTTCTCTGGCTATTTGAGGGAAACCATTTGTGGGGACCCTGACCAGAGTACACCAGATGTTCAAGAGTTAAAGGCCTATTTGCCATACACACGTGCAAAGGCAATGACACAGCAGTTGTACTGTACGCACTGTGCAGGCGCACCTTTATCTTCTGTAACACTGATGTCACTATTGGGCAAGAAGCCTCTTTTGTCTGAGTTAGTATAAGGGGGCTGCTTTGGCCGGACTGCTGTGTTTGCAATAACTACTGTGTTTGCACTGGCTGCTTTGTTTGCAATGAAACATGGTCCATCTGCCTCCAGCTGCTTATGTCTTCTAGTTCCCAGTGTCTAAGGAGGTCCAGTCCCTGGCAGAGGGGCACAGACCCAACTCCATCTCAACTTCTCAGCAAAAAATCTTCAAATATATATACAACTGAATTTGTCAACTTTGCTATTTTCTTTCGAAGAAGGATCCCCTATCTTATCTAAATTCAAATCTTCCACTTATACTGTGGAATAGCTGTTTCCCACCTACTCAGGATCATTTTCTTTTGATTATTTCTCCTCTCCCCTGTATATTCAATCTTCTCTTTTTTCTCTATTCTAATATATTTAAATATCTTACATCTTTGGGAAAAAAATCCTTCTGGGCTAGATCTAACTACATTACCCCTCCATTTATCCCTCATGGGCAAATATCTTGAATGATGAACCTATATTCATGATCTCAAATCCTCAACTGATCCTCACTCTTCAGTGAAGTAAGAAATATCATTCCGGAAGAAACCATCATTTTTTTACACGTCACTAAATCAAACGAGCAACTTTAAATCACTTAACTTTCAGCAACATTTAACACTGCTAATTAATTGCACATTTTTGACAACCACTGCTCCTTTTTTTCCCCGTCAATAACCGAATTTTCCTCCTACCCCTCTCTGTTCTCTGTTCTTTTACCATTGACTTGGCCAGTCTCCTTTCTCCTGTCACTTGAATATGGTCTTAGTCTGTGCTTTTCCTTGATACATATTATTTCTGGGCAACTTTTTTAATCCCCCTCTATCCACTTCTTATCTATATTTTTATTCTAGATACATAACTGCCTACAGATATTTTCTCTTGTAAAGCCCAAAGAATCCTTAAATTCAACATATAAAAAATTAATTCATTATTTTCTCCCCTCCATGAGTTGTATTTATATATCAGAAGTCTAAGGATCATTTTTTATTCTGCTTCAGTTTTCACCCCCCAAGTCTCATCAGTGGTCTTCTAAATTGATTTCAATTTCTAATGAAGACTAGCTTCAATTGGCAAACCACTGCTTAACTTGCCTTATTTTCCCTTTGTTCCCCTCTAATCTACTCTAGGTAAAATACTAAGAGATAAAAATGATTGCAAAGGCATGATATCCTGCTCAGTAGACAAACTTTAGATTGATCTATCTATCATCTATCTATCTATCTATCTATCTATCTATCTATCTACCTACCTATCATCCATCCACTGGGCAGAAATCTAAGATGGCCCTCAAGATTCCAATACCATCGTGTATTTGCCTTGTATAAGTCTCTCCCTTTGAGTGTGAGTGATACCTATAACTTTTTTAACAGAATAAAAGTAATAGGATATGAGTCTGTGGTTATATTATATACAGCAAGGATAATGGGATTGTGCAGGTATAACTAAAGAGTCCTTAATCTGTTTGCTGTGGGTTTATAAAAGAGATATTATCCTGAATATGCATTACCTAATCAGATGCCCTGTATACAAGTCATTCTCTTGATGACCAAGAAGAAGCAAACAGTTGTGGTGTGAACTGAAAAGGAGAAGGCGGCCTGTAGCAGATGATTGCCTCAGCCCTACAACTGTGAGCACCTCAACTCTGCCAACAAGCTACATGAGCTTATCACCAGCTCCAAACAGGATGATAGCCTGGCCAATGTCCTGATTTGTTTTGTGAGATCCTAATCAGAGGTCCCATTCAGTAGTGCCTGGAACCCTAACTGTTAGAAGCTCTGAAATCATGTAAGTATATTGTTTTAAGAAGATAAGTTATTTAACTCTTTAAAAAAAATTTTTTTTTAATCAGATCCCAGAGTCCTCCAAACAAAATCTGTAGCATGGCTTACGAGACTCTTCATGAAGTGAGCTTTGCCCTTCTCTCCAACCTTCCGCCTTCTCCCTTACCAGCCTCTCTCTTGCTGCACAGGAGTCAGGTATCCCCGGCTTCTTTCAAATATTCGCATAAGGCCGACTCACCTTGCCTTCAAGTTTTTACGTCAATCTGGTCAACTCTATCATCTCACTGCCAGCCCTCTGATAAAAAGCACAGTCATCTCATTTTCCTGAATTGCTGTAGTGCTTTACGCACTGATCTCCTGCCCTTGCCCCTTTCCCTCCCATTGTAGCCTTTGCCGGACAGAGCAGTTAGGCGAAAACTGTCAAAACCTAAGCCAGATAAACATTCTACTCTGCTCAGAACTTCAACATCTCCTGGTTCTCTTCAGTGTTTTACTTGGAGAAAAACCAAAATCTTCAAAATGGCTTCGAAGGCTGTGCACAGTCAGAACTCTAATCTCATTTCCTCTACTTTCCCACTAGTTCTCTTGGCTCTAGCCTGACTTTTTTCCCCCTCTCTCTACTTGAACCTGTTCTATCTGAGAGCATTGCTATACTTTCTTCCTGCAATGCTCTTCCCCCTGGGTAGATGCATAGACTATACTCTCACTTCTGTCTGGTCACTCAAAAGGCCACTGAGCAGTGTATGACCTTCCTTGACTATGTTATTTAGAATAACATCCTCTCCCAGCACTTCTTAAATCCTTTTTCTGATGTTTTTCTCAATAACATTTACCATTGACTCTCATTCTATATGTATATAGTTGTTTTTGTACATCTGGCTACTATAGTATACATTCTCATAAAGACGTAGATTCTTGTCCCCTTCACTGCTCTATTCCCAGTGCCTAGAACAGTGACTGGTACACAGTAGAAAGTGAATACATACTTGTAAAAATCATTGGTTGTTAAAAAAAAATGGTTTGTTTTTTTTCTAACTATTTTTGGCCTCTTTCTTCCCCCACCAACTTCCAAGAAACACACTAACATTTTTTTTAATTAGCCCTTATGTGTCCCTCTCACTCTCAGAATAGATTTTGTCTCTCTGCAAAACATTTTTATAGAATCTTTTATGCAGCCCAATTATAGTAATAATGATATTTAACTACTACTGCTGCTAACTTATGGTTAGGTTTAACTGCTGAATGTATATCCTATATAATAAAAGGCTAATATGCAAATTGTCCCCCTGGGAGTTCAACCAACCAGGAGTTTGACCACTTGCTATGATGTGCACTGACCATCAGGAGGTAGTGCAGAATGAAGGAAGGCCCCAGCCAGCAGCCGGCAGCCGGGGGAAGGAAGGCCTCCACCGGTAGCCAGAAGACCCCCATCAGCCCTAATCACTGGGTAGGCCTAGGGATCCTACCCATGCAAGAATTTTATACACCAGGCCTCTAGTTCTAAAATATAAGGAAAATTTACTATTTATTACTTTGTTTCTTATAACTAATACAGTACCTGTGACACATTATGCACTGCATCGGTATTTGCTGTAAGCAGTAAGACATATAGCGTATAGAATATATAAGCAAACCAATGAAACTCTTCTTTTCTACAAGTCTTACTTTCACTCTCTTTTGTCTGCCATGATGCTAAGCATGTAACTAGTAGTAGATGCATATTTGTTGATTGGATCTGCTTGTGAGGCTAAATGCTGTAACATTCACCACGGGGAAAGGATAAGTGACTGCCTCAGTGCAACAGTGACACTGGAGAGTCAGAGAATAAGCACTAGAGGAAAATGACCAAACTAGGCATGGAGCAGTTAGGTAGAGCCATAGACTTTGCATGTGGAGAAAAGTAGATGCCTCCGTGATCAAAAAGCTATATGAAAATTCAAAGTTAATGAATGAACTCTACCATTAGAAGTATATTTGTATGAAGTAAATGCTTTCAAGGTCAGTCACAGGTTATTTTGAGATTTGAAGACTATATCCTATATAATAAAAGCATAGTATGCGAATTGTCCCCTCAACCGGGAATTTGTCCGGGATTTTGACCAGGGAACAGGGTCAGCTGGGGGAAGGGAGGGAGGCGAGTACCCAGCCAGCAGCTGCTAGGGACCCTACCAGTGCTCGATTTTGGGGCACTGGGCCTCTAGTATGTATATAAGAGTATACACAGGTATATCCAATGTAGTCTTTAAAAGTATATATACTTCTCAATAAAATTTTTCAAGGGAACCATTAGATCATGAGTCATGGCCTTAGGACAATATAACTTTCTTTTAAAATGGTTTTGCCGAAACTGGTTTGGCTCAGTGGATAGAGCGTCGGCCTGCGGACTGAAGGGTCCCGGGTTCAATTCCGGTCAAGGGCATGTACCTGGGTTGCGGAGATGTGCAGGAGGCAGCTGATCGATGTTTCTCTCTCATCGATGTTTCTAACTCTCTATCCCTCTCCCTTCCTCTCTGTAAAAAATCAATAAAATATATTTTTTTAAAAATGGTTTTTAAATTGCACATTCCCTTTAGATTTTTTTTTTAACAAATGAGTAACTGGTTCAGTTATTCATTGAAACCTCATTTCAAAAGGTTTCAATAACAATTTTCACTCCTTTTGAAACCACCATGGTATCTCTCCTTATAAACGCCCTCCCACCCATGCTTCCCTTATTGGTAAAGCAGTGAAGCACAGGATTCTCGGCAGAAGCTCAATTCCTCCACCACCGGCCTCTTGTGTTTTCAACTCTACTTTACAGCAGAAGAGGGATTTTTTATGCTGCTTAAATTCCTCATTATGGGTATATTCAGACCCCCTCAAACCTAATATTGGTTCAAATAAATCATTGAGCCAATATTAACTTTTTAATAAACCATTTAAATAATTGAATCCCTCCATTTCCACTGCTTTTCCTAAAATTTTATTTCAATGTTTAACATATCCAACTTAGTAATTCAAAACAAATCACTTACTAGTAGACACGTGAAGATAAAGAATAAATATACTGCTTAATGAAAAGTATGTTAATATTTCAGTTTTCCAGACTGAAGAAATCTATAGACACTTATGCTTAGTATACAAATTTCAGTTGTATAAACTTGCCTATAATGCATTATGCACTTCTATTCAGTGGAATGCTATTTTCCAACATCCTGTAATAGCTTCATTTTGTGAAACAGGATTTATTTATTCCAATGCTGTCAGTTTTATAATAGTTCTTGTGTGTCATTTAGATGCATTCATCTAACATAATGACAGATTTTGAAGAAACAGGACATGAGAATAAATGGCCATAATAAGAGAAGGTAGATGTAGCAAATCCCCTTCTTGGTTCTCTTAATCATAGTTAAAGCTTCATTTTCTATGTAACATTTTTCATCTGTCATTAGGCTCTATGAATGAAAGAATTATAAGTGAAACTGTGCGTATTCACTTTCCCCTTTATGACAGACATTTAAGGAGGAAGCAAAAGTAAGGTTGTAGTTTTGGATAAAATAACAAAGTTCTAAGAATGGAAAAATTAGTGACATAGTTGTATCTTTATTTTTTTCACACTTACCCAATTACACAGTTACTTCTACACCTGATGAGAGCTAGAGTGTTTTCACCTAAGTATTTGAATTATTGTTTATCATATAATGCATGACAAACTTGAACCCCATCAACCCCAATGAAATGGAAACATGGTCAGTGTGAGGACCCTAAAAACAAAACTTACCAAGAGTTGCAAACATGGTGGATCTAGGCTGAGTGGTATGCACCCGTCAACATTCACAAATTTGAATCTTCTTTTGAGGTTTGTTATTTTGGGGGCCAAAGAGGACCTCATTAGAGAGCTAAACACTGCAGCAAGTGAAACATTTCCAACTTTCTACTCTGCATAATAAAATATTTCCAGTCACACAACTCAAGGGAAAACTGATTAGCATTTTGACTTTGGAATGGCTTGAGGCCCTAGGTCAAAAGAACAGTCTCATCTCCATTAATGTTTTAGCTACTTTATAGGACTCATTACTAATGTTTAATCCTTGCTTAAAATTATGATACTGCCTCATTACCTGAAATTGTGATTTATAAATGATAGCAGTGTAAAAGTGTCACTAATTCATAATTTTAGAGAGTATATAGCTCATCAAAATTTTCTCTGATATGTTTTATGAAAGGGGAAAAAATTCAAGCCCTTCAATTAATAACCTGCCATGGAAAACCATCTTTCTAAAAGAGTACTGAAAAGACTTAAGAATAGTCAATAATAGCCTGACATCCTGTTTTATTTCAAAAGGAATCATTTGCTATTAATAATGGTAAGCAGGGTTTGGGGACATTTTATGGGAGCATTATTCCTTTAACTTGTCAGTTGGTTTTATGTTATAAAGAGGAGGGTAATGGGGTGAACCGAGCTTACAGGCATACATAATATTATGGAAGGTGAAGGATCTATGAGGTTTCATTAGACGAGTAATTTCTTTTTGTCTTTGGGTCAAAATGGGAAAGTCATTGCATCTAAAGAATTATTGTAAAGTCATCATTTGACTTCATAGTATTTATAAAACTATTTACATGTAAATGTTAATATCAGTGTCTATAATTGCATTATACAAGGGACATTTAGAAGCAAATATTTGGAGCATTTTATTCCATTTTTAAAAATAAAATGTACACATAGATTTTAATTTTGTTGGCAAATTAGGAATATTATGGACAATTATTTTACTATTTGACATTACTTCTGGTTGATGAGAATTGTTTCAGCTACACTGAACATATTCTTCTCCCCCTCCCCCCCTGGAATCCTTACTTTCCCAGAAATAGATGAAACTGATAGAACACTAAGGAGCATTATAACAACAACAAAAAGTGAGGATTGAGAAACTTTGCATGGTATCATAGATATTAAAATATTTGCATAAAATTCCTTCAGAAGTAAAGTCCCTTAAAAAAAAAATCGCAAGAGGTGATTTCACCAAGATTTTATGAAGTTTAATATTATAAGAAAATTGGATTAACAATAACCCACAACCTTCAGATCAACTTAACATTATAAGAAAATGTGTCATATTTAATATTGCAAGTTATCATGTGAGATATTTATTCATTCCAAAAAAATGTACTGAAGAGAAATTGTTCACTTTGGTGGAAAGGCTAGGAGCAATACAGCTTTCACTTGAGCTATCTTATCACATTATATAGTAGGTAATGACAAAAGCACGCATGCAGATAATACTTTAATTGGTCACATTATAGATAGGTTTACGTGCTACGGGGAAGAAATAAAATAGGATTCTGACATAGAAAGTGCATGGAGGATGGGACTGTGTTTATGGAAGATCTCCCCAACAGCACATTGAGCTGAAGCCTGAAAAATGAGAATAGCATAAGCGCAGCAAACACTAAGAACAGAAAGTGACAGTTTTCTATTGCCACCTTTGCTCAGTGCTGAGAGAGTCCAGGAGTTTATCACACATTTGCAGCTTCTCAATACTATGAGCTCTTTAACATCTTCCTAAATACTGAACACTTGGGCCTTATAGATTTTGTAACCATCGATCTGAAAGCCCAAGAAAGCTGAATTATTTTATGTTTCGTGTACCATGAGTTATCAAAGACTACTAGTACTTAGATAAAGTAAAGCATTTGAATTCAGCTATAGCTAAAAAACAAAGAAAATAAACAGATGTCTGAACATTCAGAATCATTTTGCCTTGAAATGTCTCCAGCAGTGAGCAGGCCATAGAGCAATATTTGAGATTTTCTGCTTCCTCTAACTTTATTTCTTCCTTTATTTAACATCAGACCTCATGCTTAATGTTATCATAAATACCAAGAAAAATCCTAATGGGAAAAGTTATCTTAACTTTGTAAAATGTCAGGAGGAATCCTTGAATTTGCTCATGGTTACTTAACATCACAACATCTAAATCAGAAAATCTCCCTTCAAAGGAAGTACCAGATAAGGAGTCTGATCTGGATTTAATCTTGAGATCCAATACATGTGTATTATTAATAATATGCATACACTCTCCACAAATTCCCCCCCCCAAAAAGTGGACTAGACATTAGTAATTTCCTATGGACACAATATTTGTCTTTAGGGATAGGAGAGCCTTATATAGAAATGTCTCTCTTACAGTATTGATACTTGATTCCAACTCACTAAATGTCATTGCAACTACTCAATCATTATGATAAACAGAACAATGAAATGTTTCCACACATTTACAAATGTCCATTAGACTAGATGATAATTTCTTAAACTGTTCCTAATAATAATCTACTGTGTGACGTGAATTTGTGTTACAAAAGGAAAATGTGTTCATAGGTAAAGCATTATGTTTGTCACATAATGTATAAGATAATAATATAGATTTATTTTTGTGGGCGTTTTCTAGACCTTAATATGTTAATGACAACTGTAAATTTCAAAATGGATGGGGTTGGGGCAAAGTGTTTATAAACACTGTGTTTGATTTGACCAAAACAACATTTTTTTTCAAAAGTCATTTATGAGAAATGAACTAAATCATCTTTCAAATGCTTACAATACATTAAATATGGTATAGCTGACAATTTTATGTATCCTATATTTGGAGATTAGATTTAGAAGACTGAATTTTTTTCTCTTTGCCTGCAGAATAAAAAGAAAATATGCAAATCTTTTATATATGGAGTCAAATAAATAAAAGGATAGTATGAATGGTTCTATATTCAAAAAAGAATGGTAACATAATATGTCATTTTCTATATTAAAAATTTCTCTTATGCATTTTCTTTTTATAACAGCTTTGCACATAATTATCTTGAATCTGCTACTGGGAAATTGGAGGCAGAGAGAGAGAGAGATGACTTGCTCTATTAGGGGATAGGCTAGTTGCTGTGAAAAAAGTTCCAAAATTTAGTCTCTCAAATAAAATCGAAGTCTGTTTCTCCTTGTGTCACAGACAAAATGTAGATGAGTAAATCAAGGGTCAATAGATGGCTAGGATTCACATCATCATCTAGGGAATCAGTTTCCTTCTATCTTACTTCTCCGTAGTCCCCCCGTGTTGCTTTTATTTGCTTGGTGGAAGCTAGATCACCAGCACCCCATTTACACTCAAGCACAGGAAGAGAGAATGGTGAACCTTAAAGTAAAAGTGACCTCAGTGTTTCAGACATTATGTATGGTAAGGGCGTCTGAAACAGTACTCACTAGCTTGTTCCCTGTTAGGTAGGGGAGAAGTTGTATTATAAGAAGGAAGAACGGTAGAGTGGGTACTGGAGGAAAACTTGTGGTCTCTGCCATAAAATAAAAGTGGGAGAGAGAGGGAGGGAATACAGGAGGGAGAGGCAGGCAAGAAAGAGAGAGAGAGGGGGAAAAGGAAAAAGAGCAGAGAGGTACTTATAAGAGAGAGAGAGAGAGAGAGAGAAAAGGAAAAAGAGCAGAGAGGTACTTACAAGGAAATACAGCACCCCTCAATATGCAAACCGAAATGCATGACGACAATAATAATGATAGCAAACATTCAAAACGGGCTTACTTTGTGCCATACAGTGTCCTAAATACCTTGCATGCATCCACTAACTTAATTCTCACAACCACTCTGTGCGTGTGGTGTTATCATTGCCACTTTGCAGATGGCATGATGGAAACAGAGATTCAATGACTAGTGCAAGTTACACACTAGCAAGTCGGGACCCAGAACTCCAGGCTGTCTGCTCTGTAGCCTGTGATCTTCTGTGTCCTGCTCAGCTGCTTCTCTGTGTCCATTTTTCCACAGATAGAGGGTTCTTTACAGAATTTGATTATTTCTGTATGCTTGACTATGTGGCGATTCAAATTAACAGTGGTTTTGTTAGAAAAGGACTTAAGTCTATATACTTGTTTCTAATTTCTTATTTATATTATGACAGAGATTGTAGGGGATGAGGCTTAATTTATTGAGATCTAAATGGCACTACACTATATTAAACAGCAGTAGTTACCATACTGTGATATTTCACTATCACTTAGTTTCAGAATTCAGTGCAATTTGGTTTTGCTTAGAAAATCGCCATTTATATCATCTCTGATAAGCACAGACTGTGCTTATCAACATTATAAATACATCTAGGTCCTTAAATTTTAAAAACACATATATTCCCTTAGATTCTAAGTAGAGCGTTAATATGTAATCGTTTTGGATGTCTACAAAAGCCCTGAACCTTTGGCATGGTGCCAGTAGATCTCTTGTAATTCTATCCTGGCCATCACTCAGTGTGACTAAACTGTCTAGCTCTGAGAGTGTTCAGTTCCTTGTTCAAAGTGGAAGACACCCGTGGCTGAGATAACACTGCCCTGCATGGGGACAGTACTGATAGAAAAGGTGGCAATGCCTGCACCACTCACGGAACTCTGGTACACTCCATGCACAGCTCACACCTGGCCGTCCAGCAGGGGAGGTCTAACCACACAAGGAAGAAAGAGCATGGCCCACGGAAGCATTTCAGCAGGGTTGTGAGCCAGAAAGAGGCAAGTGGAGGAACTGAGTTAAAGGCTGACTTCAGTGACACTACGATGTGCACCTGGACTATTGCTCCAGGCCTCAAGGTTGGAGACATGCAGGGCACTCTGCCAGTTGACTCATGGACCTGCCTAGAGAAACCAGTTTAATGCAAAGGTCTATGGCTACAGGAGGACATGACTTTCTTATTTCTAATATCGACTTCCGCACATTCATACTCCTTCCAGAGGCTGAATTAGTTAGTTGAATAAAGGCCATTTAATAAATACAACTAACAAAATCAACCTAAATGGCTCTTTTACTCATTCATGAGTTTCCACATATAAAGTATAAGGTTTGAATTTCTAAGCTCAGAGGTGATTTTTAAAATCTTTATTAAGCCATTATAAGATTCCTAAGTTATGCAGACTCTGTTGTGAAAGAGAATTTTTCAACTAGATGAGTTTTGATTCTTTCTCTCCCCTCCTCCCCAGGAGTTTGTTCTTCTAATAGCCCTAAATTGTTATGTATTAAAATGCTAAACTTGGTTTATATTCAGTACTGCTGGAGAAATACATGTCTTTCACAAATATAAGTCAAAAATACCTCCTTAAAATAAATCTTAAACTGAATACACAAATATTTTCTCTGAAGTGACAGGTGGAAATAGATAAATATTCTAAGTATGAATTTTTTTTCCTTCCCACAAATTTCAAGTAATTTCTTCCCATAGAAGAGGTGCAAAGGAGATTAT
>NW_006297017.1:442635-453036 GCF_000327345.1 Myotis davidii | reverse complement strand
ATATATATAATTTTTTTATAAAAAATTAATTTTATCAAAATCTATTCATGTAAAAATTATGGCATAAACCCTAGTCTCTGCTCTTCTCACTTCTCCCACACTCTCTCCCTTTCTTATCCAAATCAATATTAATTGACCCACATTACTCCCAGGAACCAAATATTTTTATAGAAATAGCCTTTTAGTGCTTTTTCCAAGAATATCATTTACAACCCAGATTAATCTTACATCAGTACTGATAGTTTTCAGGATACTATCAGTAGTGGTATCTATATCTTTGAAACATTCTAAGAATATTACGACAAAGGTAACTATTGTAAAAGTATAATTTTCAAAATTGAACTAAAGAATGGCAAAAAAAAAAAAGAATGGCAAAAACTGTTTGAAGAATATATTTAGTTACCCAACAAAGAATGTTGAAAGACAATCACTAGGTTAGATGAAGAAGCACTTGATAACTTAAGGGAAATATGATCATAACCATTGGATTATGTTTAATTCTAGACAAGTTATTTGAAAGTTGACCAGACAAAAAAAAATCTATAATTGCGTAGCGTAGGCCACTATTCAGTAGTAAATAGCAAGTCAAACCAAGCTGAATTTTCCTGGAGAAAATCTTTGAATGAGCCTGTTACCCAATTTTGTAAATGGTATCAGAAGGATACACAGATATCCTTTTTCCTAATTTCCTTGTTTTGGGTACTTTTTCTCAACATTTTAATTTCTTTCTTTCATGAGAATGATTCGTTGCTAACAATAAAGCTTCACTAGCATAACTAATAATATTATTTTGTTAAAGGTATATTTTGTCTTCATCTGAGATGAACTATAAGATTTTTTAACAAATGAGAATTGACCATATAGAAAAGAGATACCAGCTTCCCACAATTTGCAGGATAATATGTATTTAGGGTTTTCTAAATGGCTGTGATTTCATAAATGTTATGTTTTTAATAAAGGTGACTTTTTAAAACAGACTTTTAAATCTTTTTCAGGCACATTTACATAAAGAAATTTGCATATTAAAAATGCCTTATAAAATGTGTTCTGATTATTCAGAAAATCAGATTATCCAGTACAAAAGAAGGCGGTGGGTTCAATTCCCAGTCGGGGCACATATCTAGGTTGCCTACGTTGCAGTTCTATCCCCAAATCAGGACACATGCAAGAGGCAACTAATCGATGATTGATGGTTCTCTCCCTTTCTCATATCAACTTAAAAAAATAAAAAATACTCCATGATTTATGCTATCTGTTGCATACTAACTACTCTGGTAGTTAATATAAGGTGTAGTGTTTTAATAATTTACATATTCAAATTATCTAGAGGTGGATGAAAAACTAATGTGCTCTCTTATAATAATTTAAAAATTTAAAATAAAAGTACCTAAACATCAGGTATAATATTACATAATAATGTTGCATAACTTATGATAATGTTTCTCAACTGGGGACGATAAAGATCTCCCTGCCCGCCCCCTATACAAACTCAGGATACAGTTGCAGCGTCTTAGACATTTTTGATCATCACGGTGGTTGGGGGTTGGCGATTGCTCTTGGCAACCAGCAGGGCTGAAGCTAGGAGGCTTCGGCTGCTACATATCCTACAATGCAGAGGACAGTGTCCCTCTATCCCAACAAAGAATTATCTAGCCCAAAATCTCAATAATGGCCAGGCTTGAGAAACCCTGACTTATAGCACTGGCTTCAAATGTAAGCTGTAAAAACCAAATTTACTTAGTTTAATGCCTTCTATGACTATATCTTGGTGAGTGGTGAAACAGATAGTGAAGATTAAATAACATTGTTAATGCATCAGTTTTTGCCTTCTTTCATTTGACAGTCTTTTTTAAGTGCATACATAAGAATATGGTGACTGATAATATTCATTCTGTGTTTATGTGAAAGCTAAGATTCAGGAAACACTCGCCTACTCATTCTTGGTGAGTGTATATAAATATTTTTTTTAATGTTATTATTTCAAAATGAGAATTTCTTTATATGTGCCCACAGGAGGCATTTTATTAACCAGCCCAGAGTATGACAGTGAAATCAGTACCGAAGAGCAAAGGAAATATACATTTAGAATAGGAAGGGTTCTGCGTTGTGAGATGGCGTGGCTCCATTTTGCATCAGTTTAGAATCATGCAACAGGCTATAAACCTGAAAATGCTGAACATAGAATTTTGAAACTTTTATGTGAAAATTTCTTTATTGCTGATCCATCCTTAATTTTCTTTTTTTAAAGGACATTTCAGATTTGGTATGCAGTTTCATGTCTTTTGATTTATATATCATACTTTCCACCCACACATTTTCTATATCTTAGAAGAGAGTTATAGGAAAATAAAGATGAAATTTAACTTACTGTTACCTGAACAATGATAATCAATAAAAGACAATAAAATGAGTGCTACTGGATACGTCTATAATTGATAGAAGCCCATTTCATTTTTTCTGGTTACTGTCGATCATGCAAAATATTGTAGTTGTTTGTTAGGGTCTTCACATAATTCTTTTAAATTATTTGCTCTTTTTTATGAGAGAGCGAGAGAGAGAGAGAGAGAGAGAGAGAAAGGGAGAGAGAGATTTGTTTTTCCACCCATTTATGCATTCATTGGTTGTTTCCTGTATATGCCCTGACTGGGGATCAACCCACAACCTTGGTGTATTAGGATGATGCTCTAAACAACTGAGCTATCCAGCCAGGGCCTTCAAAAATGTTTTTAACTGTGTGTTCAACAATCTTTTGATGATGGTGATAAAAGATAATATAAGATTATGATAAGGGATAACAGAGGGGACAGATCTTTGCAGGATGGGACCCAATTAAAAATAATGTTGGTTCTTGTAGTAATCTGTAGAATGAAGTACAAATCAAAGTCATAAATTCTTTACCCAATGTAGTCTGGGGAAAAAATTGGGGGACAATAAACAAGCAATACGAATGAAATACTGGTAATGAAGATCTATGAGATAAGTATCCAAAATTCCAAACTTTAGCAGTGATTAAAAACTGCCAGGGCTGACCTTTTAAATTTGGAACACTAGGATTAATAAGCAGCACAGAGAACTTAGACAGTCTTTGGGAACAATCACGAAAACTAAAATATAAATAGTACACAAAAATAGTAACATGGCTCAGGTTGAGGAGTATAATAAAATGTTATTATGGATAAAAATGTATTTTTACTCATTGCTGGTAGGAATATGAGTTGATACAGTCAACTAGGAAAACAATTAAAATTTAAAACAGCACATCTTATAAGTTTGTTGTTGACTAAACCTTAGTAGTGATAGTTTCAAGGATAAATATGGGTTTATATATGATATACACATTTAATTAAACATCCAAAATTTAGATAAGGAAAAGGAAATAATTATATGTGCCAAGTTATAATTTAATCTATTATTTGTGCAGATGCATTGTCCAACCAAAGCCTTTTAGAGAAGTTGAGGTTTTCACTTTTAATACTTTATAAACATTTAAAATTTGTTTCTATCTTAGTAAAATGTAGGCATTTGGAATAAGTATGGTGAAATAATATCAGTTTTTTTCAAATGTATTATCTATTCCATCTAATATTAATATAAAGTCTCCTTTACAATTATGTATTTTTTTTTTAATATATATTTTATTGATTTTTTACAGAGAGGAAGGAAGAGAGATAGAGAGTTAGAAACATCGATGAGAGAGAAACATCGAGCAGCTGCCTCCTGCACATCTCCCACTGGGGATGTGCCCGCAACCCAGGTACATGCCCTTGACCGGAATCGAACCTGGGACCCCCCAGTCCGCAGGCCGACGCTCCATCCACTGAGCCAAACCGGTCTCGGCCACAATTATGTATTTTAAGGTAAATTTTAAAACAACTAAAAATAAAAAATAATTTTCACTTATTATTAAGATAAATATTTAGGTGAGAATACTTTTTATCGCAAAGATTTTCTAATATTATTAAGAATCTAATTAGTTTGTCTGAAAATCAAAAAAATGAAATTGCTACTCATAGGAAAATAACAATAGTACAGAAACATATTGGTATAAATTAGTTAATAACAACAAATCATTCAACAAACTAGTTCTGTAAATATCTATTGAGCTAAAATGTGCAAAGTATTAATCTCTACTGGCTAAGATTAACAACAAAAATCCCATGGAGTTTATGATTCTCATAAAAGAAAGGTAAGTACCAAAGAATTACAATTATATATGTTATATATATATATATATAAATTTGTTTAATATGTAATTATTTTACTTAGTGATAAAGGCTATGAGGATTAAAATAAAGGAAAGGGGGAGAGTGGACTGTCAAGATATTATAGGAATGAGTGGGAGATTTTAAATAAGGTGGTCAGGGAAGGCAGGGCATTTCAGTAAGGACCTGAAGGAGGTTGTGGTAGGGCTGAAAGCAAAGTGATCACAGAGGCAGAGACTGGTGTAATGTGACCACAAGCCAAGGAAAGCCAGGGGACACCAGAAACTGGAAGACGCGAGGAAGGGATTCTCCCTCAGAGCCTCCAGAGGAAGTGCAGGCCTGTCAACATTTTGATTTCAGCCCAGTTATACTGGTTTCAGGCTTCTACCCTCTAGAACTGTAAGAAAATAAATTTGTGTTGTTAGCCACTAAATGTGTGGTAATTGGTCAGAGCAGCCATAGGGAACTCATACAAGGGTTAGGATGCAAGCAATGCAGATCTCTGGAGACAGAAAGTTTGTAGGAAATATTAAGAGCCACTCTGGGATATGTTAGGTTAGATAAGTCTGCTAGATGTTGAAGTGGGGATGTGGAGGAGAGAGTCAGGAAGAATTCTGAGCTAACCAGATGGATTTGAGGATTATTAGGTGGTGATTGTAGTGACTCCATGGGACCAGATGACTGAGATATTCAGAAAGAAAGGTTAAGTCATTGAGTTCTGGACCCCACAGTTTGGGAGATAGAAATATAAAAAAGAGCCAGAAAAGAAGGTTTAAAAAAGAGTTGTCTGGATGGTAAGAGGAAAATCAGGTAAGAATAGTGCCCTGAAAGTCACAGAAAAAAAAGTGTTTTGAGGAACACTGCACCATCAACTGTGTCAAAAGCTGAAGGACAGGTTAAGGTGAGGAGTGTGGAATTCCTTTGCGTTTAGCCACAAGGAGATCATTTATAGACTTTTAGAGAATAGTTTAATTAGACTGATGGGAGCAAATATTTGGACTGCATTCATTTGGAAGTGGAAGGAAGGAAATTGAACATCACAAATGTAGTTGACAAAACCAAATAATGTATTTTAAAATTACATGGATTTTCTCCTTTAGATATTGAGTTTAATCTATAAATGAAAGTGAGACTAACAGTAACCAAATATGGTGATATCATGTACACATAAATTTGGCTATGCAAATATATGTCTACTAAAGGCTCAGTGCACAAATTTGTGCACCAGTGGGGTCCCCTGCCTGGCCTGTGGGATTGGGCTGAAACCGGGGACCCCACCAGTACACTATCAGGGCCAGGGATGGATGCCGGAGATTGGCCAACGGGGGAGGGACTGCAGAAGGGCTCCAGGGCTTGTCCAGCCAGTTTTCCTCAGTCCTGATCAGCTGGACCCCAGCAGCAAGCTAACCTACCATTTGGAGCATCTGACCCCTGGTGGTCAGTGCACATCATAGTGAGCAGTTGAGTGGCCTTCGCATATCATTAGCATATTACACTTTGATTGGTTGAACAGACAACCGGACGACCAGACACTTAGCATATTAGGCTTTTATTATATAGGATGTCTTAAACCTAAACTGGGCATGATACAAATCTATTATATATTAGCCATAGTGTTTTCTTCATTTTAATGTAACTGCACTGTAAGGCAGTCAGTTGAGATAAGTGAAATAATTCTTAGTGAGGTCACTGTGTAGATCACTTAGCCTATTTCCATATGAGTATGTGTGGATTTTACACTATAAATGTTTATACTACTAGACATTGACAGTTATCAGCTTATTTGATGGTTTCCCCTCTCCCTTTTTGCTTAGCATTATAATAAATATTTAAGTTAAAGTCAGAAAACTATAAACTTATTGACAGGAGAAATCATATTTATCTTACTCACCATAACATCCCACTCTATAGAACAGTGTCTGTGATGTGGTAAGTGCTCAATAAACATTTATTGCATGATGAAAAACTTAACTCAGTGAAAAATGATTCATTTATCTTTGAGTTTTCCTTTTTATTACATCTCAGATCCTGAGATTTCCCATTCTTAAAGCAGACACAAATCTAATCACCTTACAAGACTACTGTGAGAATTTAAGAAGACATTAATAAGAAAGCCTCTTATCATTATAACAATATTCAAATATATTATTCTGCAAAGACCAGAATGACTAACACCTCCTCAGAGGCACCTTCATGACATAGTTAAAACTGTACCGCACCACCTGCTTTATTCAACCCTCTAAGGTTTCTTCAACAAAAATATTGAAATCTTCAATAGCCTTTTATGCCACTCACTGACCCACTGATCTCATTCATTTTGCCTTTGTGGGTTTATATCATTTTAAAGTATTATATCACTGTGGTCTCAGAAAGGATTTTAGACAAATTCATGTACATAGAGTAGCATCCTGTATTTGAAGTCTCACAAACTTTGGGCTTCTAATATTATTGAGTTATGAATTGTTACTTTGCCATTTTATGTTCTATGGATCCAGGTTTACTCTTGTGAAATGAAAAATCTGTTTTATCTAATTTGTTACTTCTATTTTCTCATTACACTGTTCACACGGAAATATTTTTATTGTATCATATGTGCTAACCTCTAAAATTATTTGAAATTATTTTTACACATATCATGTCTTACAGAATTTTTGGTCCTTAGTAAACATTTAATAAATATTTGCTAGGTAAAAAGAAAAAATACAGTGATTAATGGATTTGTCCTCAGAACATACTTTTAATATCTACTAAATATATTGCTGTGGACATTTTGTAAATGATTCATCAGAAGCACAAGCTAATTGTTTACCAGAGTAAGGTAATAGTGGAATTCCATGTTCAAGGACTCCAGTCCAGTCCTCATAGAATTGGATGGAACTCTGATGACCTCTGGAGATAAAAATGACATCCCCTAAAGGCTGAATCACCCAGAGCCTCTGCTTTCCATATGCCTGATAGAAAATGCCTCATTTGTACAGAAAACATAAATCAAGTTCATATAGTACCGTTATTAGTGATTTTTAAGATACAGTAATGCTGTTTCCCAAGGGTGACACCTCTTCTGAAGCCACATTATTATCACTTTACTTATGACAAAAAGTTAGCAATGAAGAACAAGTTGCTGTGCACAATGTCTCATTCCTTGATAGCTGAGGATATTAATTCATGAGCTACAGGCAAGAACATTGATCTTTCTAGCCATCCAGAAATAAAATGTCATGTACAACAGCTACTTCTTCATTGCTATTCCAGTATAGTATTTTTCCCTCTCTTGAGATTTTTTTCTTACATTAAGAATAAAAATGTACCCACTCTCTTCTGAGGAAAGATGGCAAATACATACAGCCACAAGTTTGCAGGTGCTCAGTTCCATTAGTGTCCTGTTTGATGAGCAGCATGCCTCAGGTAATACAAATATATGATGGTTACCAGCTCCCTGGAAAGAGAAATATTTTCAGCTCCTCCTGCATGAAATTAATATCTCCTCATATGGACCCCAGAGAGATGAAGGCTGGGCCTGGAAGGATGCCCAGTCATGCATATGGTGAAAATATGGATGAAAGGGTAAAAAACACAAGACAAATCTTTTTGAGTAAAATTCCTAAATAGTAGACTAATGAATTAATAGGCAGACTGAATTTCTTGCCTAAATTATATTCATTTTCACAGACAGCCTAAACATCATAAAAAATAGTGTGATAAATGGGAGACACACACACACAAGGGAAATTGGGTTCCTTCATTCCTGCGTTTTATCACTTTGAGCAATTATGTGTCCTCCCATATAGAAGGTGGCTCAGTTGGTTGGAACATTATTATATACACAAAAAGTTGTGAGTTTGGCTCCCGGTCAGAGCACATACCTAAATTATAGGTTCAATCCTGGTCAGGGCACATACAGCAGGCAACCAATCTCTCTCTCTCTCACTCTCCCTTCCTCTCTCTAAAATAAAAAATTAAACAATAAAACCAACAAAAAAAGCATATCATCTGGTGAAGATTAAAAAGAAAGTTTATAGAAAACAAAACCCTGCCTATTTCAAAGGGTCTTGTGAGATTTAAATAAGGTAATGTATGAAAAATCAGTGTCTGAAACAGCGATACATATATATACACACGCACACACACACACACAGACACACACAATGATTATATTAGGAAATGAAATCATGAAATTGGACGAGTATGATTTAAATTCTGGCTTTGTTATCTTTTAGTATTTTTTTTTACTATATATACAACATGTTTTTTAACTTCTCTTTGTCTCAGTTTTCTCATCAGGAAAATGGAGTTAAAGGACTCAGTAACTTTTATTCCTATATTCTTCAAAGTAACCCTGTTACTCTTTATCATAAAACATTGCACACAAACTATGTTATTACTCACTTATTCTTCTTTTCCACTTCTACATTAAATGCTCTTGTTTTTGGTTATCGTGTCTTTGTCAGCAACATACACCTAAAACCAATTACATAGTAAGTGATCAGTATACAGGGATTAACAAAAGTAGGTTTGCAGTTGTTTATATGGAAAATACTACAATAATTATTAAATAATAATACAAGAGTAAATCCTGTGCTTCATGTACTCACAACTGTAAACCTACTTTTGCCCACCCCTGTATATGCAGTCAATCAATGCTGAATTAGTAGTATCTACCTGATAAAGTTATTGCCTGTCTAGGAAATTATGAAATGGCACTTACCTAGTAATCATAAGTAATATTTTTTATTATTTTCCCTATTTCAGATTCAAATCAATTTTGAGGCACACAAGACAAAATTATTTCATATTCTTGTTAAGGCAGTTAGACAACACTTAATCAACAAACAACCAGGAAAAGTCTATGCTATCCATAAAATTAAAATCACTTGATGTCATACAGAGTGACTGATAGTACTTCAGTATTAATAGTCAGGTGAGCCCTTTCTGAGAAGATGGCATTTAAGCTATAATCTGAATGACAAGAAGAAGTCAGCAAGTCAGCATAAATAAACCAACTATTAGGTTCCTAAGATAGGAAAGACTAGGTTTTTTGAAAAAGGAAATGAAGACCAATGTGACTGGGTAATTGGAAGCAGTGGCAAAACTGAATAGTGAATAAGACAATATTGACTAAGAAAGTAGGACCCAGAGTATGTAGGACTTTGAAAGCGAGGGAAAAGGTTGAATTTTCTTGTAAGTAAAGGGTTGAATGAATGTGAGTTAAAAGAGATTTAGCATCATTCAGTCTCTGAGGCCTTGACAGGACAGCAGAGCTTTGGGAATACAAGTCCCATCGAGATTGGATAAGTTTAAAGTATAAAGCGGGGTAGAGGAGACAAGATACATAGTAACATCTGTAAGAAAATTTGATGGGAGGAGAAGTGAAATCTGAAATTAAGATAAATTAGAAAGAAAGGTCACTACAGTAGAAGTAAAAATGCTGGAAACTAAGATATTCATCTGAAACGTCACCAAGAATGATACATTAAGGGCTAGGACTATTATATAAATGAGGAAGGATGACCAGGAGGTAAAAACTTGACAGCAATTATTTGGAATGTTGATTATGTGCATCATAATGTTCAAATTATGTTATAACTATCATGCTCTCTGAGTTTGAGCCCATTTATTAAAAGGGGAGAGCAAGCATTAGGTTATATTTATGATTGCACTAAGAAACTAATTAGAAGTTGTCAGTAAATGTGTGATTACTAATAACCTAAGTAATTATTTAATTGTTATTTAATGTTTATGCAAGGGTAACAGTTGTATTGAATAAAAAGGTTGTTCAAAACTCATAGATGCAGACAGCAGTCTGGTGATTACCAGAGGGGAAGGGGGCGTGGGAGGATGAAGAGGGTAAAAGGGTCAAATACATGGTGAGGGGAGGAGACTGGGCTTTAGGTAGTGAGCACACAATGGAGTACACAGATGTTGTGTTCTAAAATTGTACACCTGAGATTGACATTGTTATTCATCATGTTACCCCAATAGATTTTTTAAAAAGAGAGCTGCTCAGAACACTCTTACCTTTTCCCTTCTCATGGTCGGCAAACTGCGGCTCGGAAGTCACATGCGACTCTTTGGCCCTGTGAGTGTGGCTCTTCCTAAGCCTTAGGAATACCCTAATTAAGTTAACAACGATGTACCTACCTATATAGTTTAAGTTTAAAAATTTTGCTCTCAAAAGAAATTTAAATTGTTGTACTATTGA
>NW_006297017.1:432850-441806 GCF_000327345.1 Myotis davidii | reverse complement strand
AGGGAAGAAATCATGGACCAATGCCCCGACTCTATTCTTCAGCTGTCAGGGCATAAACATACCAAGTTTACAAGCTAGAAATAAGGTCATGTTTAAGCAAAACTGCATAGGGTTGGGTGTTTTTTTTGAGGGTTGTATTTAATAAGTAATACATAGAGATGAAAAATAGTGTTTTGCTTACGCAATTTTATGATTTTGTGCATTTTATGTAACCTCAATTTTTTTAAAAAAAATCATTCATTTTTAAAAAATAAAAAATATTTTACTTAAGGATACACTGCATAATAATATACACTGTATAATAATACTTCCATACCCAATCTAGCCAACTTAGATAGTCAGAGTAACTAAGGCACAAATATGACAAACTTTCTACAGGTAGAAGATTACTCAATTACATTTGTATCTTATAGCGCACAAAAGGAGGGAGGGAGAGAGGAAGGGATGGAGGGAGAGAGACAGAGAGAAAAGAAAGGAGGAGGGGGGGAGGAGGAGAAGAGGAAGAAGGAAGGAGGAAGGAGGGGAGAAAATATGGTCCAATGATACATGTAATCCAGCTTCTTACTAGATAATCTGAACACCAAAGACACTGATGTCTTTAGAATTTGATTCTGAAATGCTAGAAGTAGATATTGAATAGGAAAAGAAAGTAATTTAGTGTTTCATATAAAATTTTAGATTTAAGTGGAAAAAAAGAAACCAGCTTTAAAAAGTGATATGTTCATTGGATTTTCCCCAAAATGATGGCCCATGTAAAACTTTTAAAAACAACTACTTTTCTGTTGATCACTAGAAAGGAGACTATGTTAGAAACTATCTACACTAATAAAAGACAAAGATGCTAATTGACGGTACCTTCACTATGCCCAAGCCACGCCCACCAGCCAATCAAAGTGACTATATGCAAATTAACCTAACCAAGATAGCAGCTGGCAGCCACAGAGCTGGAGCAAGCAGGAGGCTTGGTTGCCCCAGCAATGGAGGAAGCCACACTTCCTGCCTGCCCTGGCCAGCTGTGGCCTCCGCAAAAGGCAACAAAGTTTCAATTATAGAAGCTAAATAAATCCCAGATACCTGCTTTCAGCCAGCCTTCACTGGGAGCTTGAGTGGCTGGGGGCCATGGCCAGCTCTAAAACGGCCCTCAGCCCCTCACTCAGGCTGGCCAGGCACCCCAGCAGAGACCACCACCCTGAAGAGGCTGTGGCCAGACTGCACGCAGCCATCAGCCCCTCACCCAGGCTGGCCACACCCTTATGGGGGTAAGGGTCCCCGCTGGGGACTTGGCTTAGCCTTCAAACAGCCATCAGCCCCTCACCCAGGCTGGCCAGGCACCCGAGTGGGGACCCAACCCTGAAGGGGGTGTGACCAGCCTGAAAACAGCCCTCCGCCCCTCACCCAGGTTGGCCAGGCACCCCTGCAGGACTCCCACCCTGATCCGGGACACCCTTCACGGCAAACCAGCTGGCCCCCACCCATCAACCAGGCCTCTATTCTATATAATTAAAGGGTAATATGCAAATTGACCCTAACAGCAGAGCGACTGGGAATGACTGGTCACTATGACACACACTGACCACCACGGGGCAGACGATCAATGCAGGAGCTGCCCTCTGGTGGTCAGTATGCTCCCACAGGGGGAGTTCTGCTCAGCCACAAGCCAGGCTGCCAGCTGCCAGTACAGCAGTAGTGGTGGGAGCCTCTCCTGCCTCCTCAGCAGTGCTAAGGATGTCCAACTGCAGCTAGGCCTGCTCCCTGCTGGCAAATGGCCATCCCCCGAGGGCTCCCAGGCTGCCAGAGGGATGTCTGACTACCAGCTTAGGCCCAATTCCCCAGGGAATGGGCCTAAGCCAGCAGGTGGTCATCCCTTGAGGGGTCTCAGACTGTGCGAGGGCACATGCCGGGCAGAGGGACCCTCCCAAGTGCACAAATTTTTGTGCACTGGGCCTCTAGTTTTAAATAATAAGCATTATTAGATGTGTTTTATATTTTTAAAACATGTTTATTATAATATATAACAGTTTCATCTAGACATTATTGTATTTCTTCTTACATATGATAAAAGCTAATTAAAGTCAATTTATTCAGGCCTGTATCTATCCTGGTCAGCAAGACATGCCTAAGGCCAAAATGAGTACATTGTCCCAGAAGAGAAAGATGGCATGAGGCAGAAAAGAGGTTAACCAGTCTTTTCTGCACAGAATTAAAAATCATTGGAGTCAAATGTTGTTTGTGCCCATTAACTAAACTGGGGAAAGGGAGGCTTCACTTGGGTATTATAAATCCATTAGTAAGCAACCTCTGCTTTCTGTCACGGGATTGAGGTGGGGGGAGCAGATCAGGAGTATGGACAGCATTCTCATCATGATTTGTCTGCCAGAGTGCATCTCTAACTGGCATGAGTATTCTAGTTTCTATGACAATAATATTTCTCACTGAGTGTTAATAGATTTAGCATTCTGTGTGTGTGTGTGTGTGTGATGTAAAAAATGTTCATCTTTGAGTTCTCTTGGGAGAGTTTGCTAAATATCTCTTGGCAAGGCCTCATCCATTTGCATTGTGAAGACATTTTCTTGTTGAAAAATCTTTCCATAAAATGTAAGAATTTATGTTAAGCTCATGCTAACAACAACACTCTAGCCCAGTGGTCGGCAAACTCTTTAGTCAACAGAGCCAAATATCAACAAATGACTGAAATTTCGTTTGAGAGCCAAATTTTTTAAACTTAAACTATATAGGTAGGTACATTGTTATTAACTTAATTAGGGTACTCCTAAGGCTTAGGAAGAGCCATACTCAAGGGGCCAAAGAGCCGCATGTGGCTTATGAGCTGCAGTTTGCTGACCACGGCTCTAGCCCATTTTAATTGAATAGGTGACTGAAAACCTTTTTTAAACTTTAAAGCAAATTTTTATCAAGAATATTATGAGACTGTGATGTTTCTTATTACCACAAGTTGGGGCAGTGCTATAGTTTTGTGATACTTTATCTGTGGGCCAATACAAATAGATTAATTGCCTCCAAATAACAGAATTATTACATAGATGGCAGGTCCTAATTTTTAATATAATTAAATTACTAATAAAACATGGGTTCTAGAATAATATACACTAAGCCAAAGGATATTCAGTATTTTCTATTTCCATATTTGGTGTGTAACAACCTTCAAGACTCTACAGCAGTGATGGCGAACCTATGACATGCGTGTCAGAGGTGACACGTGAACTCATTTTTTTTGGTTGATATTTCTCTGTTAAATGGAATTTAAATATATAAAATAAATATCAAAAATATAAATCTTTGTTTTATTATGGTTGCAAATATCAAAAAATTTCTATATGTGACACGGCACCAGAGTTAAGTTAGGGGTTTTCAAAATGCTGACACGGCGAGCTCAAATGGTTCACCATCACTGTGCTACGGCTATATTAAATTTGTTGTAGATCAATCTTTGATTCATTCATTCAGCTTCTTAGGCCTTCTGTACACAGCATTATTGGTGTTTAGTTGACTTAACCAGGACTGGGCTGTGGGTGAGATGAGTAAAGCACTTGCTGTGGACTCACTTGTCAAGGAGCCACCAACAAAAATCCCACAAATCTCAGATAGTCAAGATGAATAATATTTTGATGAGATTTTTAAAAATATATCTTTATTAATTTCAGAGGGGAAAGGAGAGGGAGAGATAGAAACATCAATGATAAGAGAGAATCATTGATTGGCTGCCTTCTGAACAAACCCACTGGAGATCAAGCCCACAACCCAAGCATGTTTCCTTGACTGGAATCGAACCTGGGACCCTTCAGTCTGAAGGCTAACACTCTAGCCACTGAGCCAAACCAGCTAGGGTCTGATGAAATTAAAAAAAATAATAACTAATGTAAATATTCATGATGAACAAAATATCAAATAAATACATTATCAGTATTACTGATTTTTCCTTTTGCCTCAGTCTCCAGTATGGCTCAACAGAGCATAACTCAGAATTACTTATTGCATTATTTCAAACTCTGGCTAACTTAAATTTCATTAGAAGAATATATTAGGTGCTTCACAGAATTGTTAGGAATTTAAAAAATTAGGCTCAGCAAATGTGTATAAAGCAAAAATTTTAGACAGCAAGAAAAGTAGCACTGTATCAGTTTGGTCACGTGAGTTTTGTCATTCCTATTGGATGCTTCATTACTAAACTCCACAATAAATAATGTTTTAATCCTTTCTGCATCGTTGTATCACTCCTCTGGATTTAAGTTCTTGGATGGAAACAGAAAATCTGCTGAGCCCGGGACTGATGCAGGTGTCTTGGTTTTTAGAGATTAGATAGAGTTCAATCTCGCTTCCTATCTGGACTCACTCAGTGGGGGATTCCATTGAAATAAGAAATGTATTCAGTTGCAGGATAGTCATAAAATGGCCAATGTCTATTACATTCATTATTATCTGGAGCCCTGGAATGTATCAAAGTGAAAGCCCATTACTGCCAGTTGTTCAAGTGGAAGGATAAAAATACAGACAGACACATAGAGAAGTGGCATAGAAGAGCACAAATAGATTTTGAACTGGTCATGTAGTTGTCTAACTCTGTAATCCTATATAATAAAGAGGTAATATGTAAATTGACTATCACTCCAACACACAAGAGAATGTACAAGTTCCAAAATCCTCCAATTAAAACTTGTCCCTACCCTGTCTGGTGTGGGTTAGTGGGATGAGTGTCATCCCATGCACTGGAGAGGTCACTGGTTTGATTCCCAGTAAGGGCACATGCTCTATTTGTGGGCTCCATCCCCAGTAGGGGGTGTGTAGGAGGCAACTAATCGATGGTTCCCTTTCATTGATGTTTCTCTCTCTCTTCCCCTCTCCCTTCCTCTCTCTCTCAAACCAGTAAAAACATTATATATATATACACACACACTAATAAAAGGGTAATATGTTAATTAGACCAGACATCTCCGGATGGCCTTCTGGACAAAGCCACACTGGCAAGGGCTGAGGCAGAGGTGATTAGGGGCAATCAGGCCAGCAGGGGAGGGCAGTTATGGGGCGATCAGGCTGGCAGAGGAGGGCAGTTAGGGGGAAATCAGGCCTGCAGTCAGAGGCAGTTAGGGACGATCAGGCCGGCAGGCAGAGGTGGTTAAGGGCAATCAGGCAGGCAGGCAGGTGAGGACTTGGGAGCCAGCAGTCTTGGATTGTGAGAGGGATGTCTGACTGCCCTTTTAGGCCCAATTCCACTGGGATCGGGCCTAAATGGGCAGTTGGACATCCCTCTCAAGGTCCCAGATTGAAGAGGATGCAGGCTAGGCTGAGGGACACCCCTCCCCCATGCACAAATTATGTGCATCAGGTCTCTAGTCCTATATAATAATAGAGGAATGTGCTAATTAGCCATTATGTCCTGAGGTGTAACGACCAAGTGCATCATGACCAGATCAGGGGTCAGCAGGAGGGTGGGCCAGTGAGGTACAAGTGGGCTGTGAAGAGCTACAGGATGGGGCAGGGCACCAAGCTATGAGGGGGTACAGGGGGAACTACAGGAGATTGGCAGTGACCTACTGGCTACAAGCCAGCAGCAGAGAGCTACAGGATGGGGCAGGGCAGCAAGCAAGTGGGAGGCGGAGAGCTACAGGAGAGGGAAGGGCAGCAGGTGGAGAGCTACAGGAGGGCGGCAACAACCTACTGGTGCACAGATTCATGTGCAGGGCTTCTAGTTAATGTTTTAACAGGAAAAAGAGTTTAAACTAATAGGAAAACAAAAATATTCTTGAATGAGTAATAGGTCATTTAATTGGTATTAGAAATTAGAATCATTCATGTGGTACTCGAGAATCATTGATCAGCAGCTGCCTCCTGCATGCCCCCTACTGGGGATGTGCCCGCAGCCAAGGTACATGCCCTTGACCGGAATCGAACCTGGGACCTTTTAGTCCGCAGGCCGACGCTCTATCCACTGAGCCAAACCGGTTTCGGCGAAAACACTAACTTTTATCTAATTATTAGAGATATACTAAATAGGCCATTAGGAAATGTGTATCTGTATAAGGAAGATTATTAAAAAGCAACCTCATGATAGAGCATGCTGTTGCTGGTAAATATTCTTCCCAAAAGTAAATATGTAAGACAAAATTGCCCTCAATAATCAATTCAAGGCCCTGGATATTGATGAAAGGAAATAAACACATTAGAACAATTTACTCATGAAAAACTGTTAGAACTTTGTGACTCTGTGGAGGTTCGGGGGAGAGCTGAGTCTGCAGCCTTCTTGCCTAGGCTCCTGAAATCTACCCAAGTGCAGTAGCTTCAAGGTTTTGTTGTGAAAACCAGCAGTGTAGCTGCCAGAGGGGAAGACTTGATTTGGGGTAGAAAGCAAAAACCCGTGACTGTCAGCATTTCCAATAAAAGTAGAAAAATGCCACCAGAAATGATGGAAAATATCTGCAGCTCTAGTAGCCTAAAATTGTTGTCCATGTTTGGGTGAAGAGTGAAATCAGCCAAGAGTGAAAAATCCTGAAAGTGAGAGAGCCCCCAAACTGTCTGTTTAACTAGGAAATTGCCTCATGCACGGGGAACCCTGAGGAGGCCCCGTGGAGAGGAAAATTCAAGGCATCCTTGACACCTGGCTGAACGTGGACCGGCTTCCAGCCCACAGGCAGATGCAGCCGCAGAGGGTGTGAACTTGACAAGCTCACAGTGTTTAAGCGCAATCTCTGCCGAAATCTTTGGCTGAATATTGAGCTACGCAGGCACAGGATACACATTAGTATACTAAACCTAATAAACTCAAATAAGAAATATAAACCTGGGCACAGACATCAGTGACTACTATGAAGGAAACATATTCCAGAGATCAACCCCAGGCAAATTAAAAAGAATTCACAATCCAGATTTTCCAGAATAAAACCAATCCAATCCAAAATATACAAATCTCAACAGAAATGAACACAAACAAACAAAAAACTCCTGGAAACTGTAAGAGAGCAAAACAACAACAGCAGTCAGTATAAACTGATCCTGAGTTCAGATGTTGGATGTAGCAAATAAGGACTTCAAAGAAGCTACTATAAATATATTAAAAGAATTATAGCAACTGTTTAAAAAGAAAATATGATGACACAATAAATGGAGAATCTTGGTAATCAAATAAAACCTAAAAAAATTGATTCTAAAATTTAAAAATACAACAATAAATCAAAAAAATTCACTAAATAGGTTCAAAAGCAAACTTGAGAGGGAATAAGAAAGAATAAGTGAGCTGGAAATATAAATTATCATATCTGAAGAACAGAGAGAAAAAAAGATTACATAAAAATAACAGACCTGTGGGAAAATATCAAGCCTGGCAGTATTTTAATAATGGGCGTCTGTGCACTTAAAATGAATATATTTTATGGTATATGTTTCACTTCAACAAATTTTATTTTTTAAGTTTCCAAGAATTTATGTTGTCCTTTCCATTAATAACAATTATATTATTAATTCAACTTTCTATATTTAATGTCTATTTTATGCTAAAGAAATATGTAGAGTCAGTGGTGAAAAGATAGACATAATCTTTATGAAATTTGGATGTGAAGTAAATATTAATCAGAATGCCATGGGCCGGAAGATTTTTATTTTACTGAAAGGATGAATAAAATATTTGTAATAAAATACCATCTAAACTTGAATTTTATATTTTAGGGATTTTCTTTATATTGGCACATATTGACATAGAACTACACAAACCTGGTTTTGCATAATACTGCCCCTCAAAAAATGATGCTTTATTTTTCTAAATAAGTTATGATTTTCCAGGCTAAAAACAAAAGTGAACTCCATCACCACTGCCAGTTTTCTAGTCTCAGCCACCAGCATCACCATCCACGTTTGTAGCAACATCTTTCAAACTATTTCTTTATCTTCTTTTGTCTCCTTCTTCTACAAGGCCTTGCCTAGCATTCCAGCCAATATCGCTTCATTCTCACCCCTGTTCAAGCTCTGCTTGCTGAGGTCTTTTTTATATTTCTTCTTTTTTTTTATAATTTGATTCATTAGTTGACATTGGTTAGGATCATATAGGTTTCAAGTGTACATTGGCATGATACATCATCTACGTTCCCACCATCCAAATTCAAATCATCTTTGTCACCATCTATTTGGCCCCTTTGGTCCATATGGCATACTACTCATCCATAAGATAAAATCCCGCCATTTGCGACAACATGGATGGACCTTGTGGTCTTCTCTCAATCCCTGGCAATATGCCTCAGGGGCCTTTGCAACATCTTTTCTCTGCTGAGTGTTCTACACCCTACTGTAACCTCCCTTAGTTAATGCCCACTTCATACCTCAGATTTCACCACAAATATCAAAATTTGTAAATTAGTGAGAAGTATTTTCGCTTCATGAGACCTGATAGTTGGTTAAAAGTCACTTTGAAAAGACGAGAGGTGTGTCATAATAGTGCTTACTTTTATTGGTTTAGCATTTCAATTATACTTTTTATTCTCTTTCAATTATACCTTTGGTTTGCCCCTCAGTATAACAAAATGCTTTTTGAAACTCTGTCCCACATCCTTTTGCAATTCCAAACTAGGGGGAAAAGAAGGTGAAGGGCTGGGCAGAAAACTTTTTTTTTCTTTATTGCAGAGATAAGAATACTTATCATAAAACTCCCAGAAAGCAACTTCTTTTACCTCATTCAACAAAATTCAACAAATGCCTATCTCTAAAACATGGGAGTAAACAAAGTGAATTTCTGGCAAAGAGAAATATACATGACCATCTAACTGGGTGTTTTGCCACCTAGAACAAATTCAAGTTCTCTCATTAGAGATGGAAGGAAGAGCTCTGAGCTGGCAGCTAACTGTGTCTGCCATCAGTTATCAGCATACATCTGTTTTTATAGTAATTTAACTAGAGGCCTGGTGCACAAAAATTTGTGCACTGGAGGGGAGGTGTCCCTTAGCCCGACATGTTCCCC
>NW_006297017.1:416498-432017 GCF_000327345.1 Myotis davidii | reverse complement strand
ATATCCCGAATTTTAGCTTGCAACTCAAAGCAAAAAATTGGCCGAGAGACGGCTTGTATCTCGAAAATCTCGTTAGTCGGGACACTCATAAGTCAAGGCCCCACTGTACCTGGGGTTTGTTTAGCTTCTATAATTGAAACTTTGTTGCTTTAGGAGCTCAGAACCGGGCCGCAGCAGGCAGGGAACCTTGGCTTCCTCCATCATTGGAGCAAGCAAGCCTCCTGCTTGCTTCAACTGTGTGGCTGCCAGCCACCATCTTGGTTGGGTTAATTTGCATACCTAGCTGATTAGCCAATGGGAGGTGTAGCGAAGGTATGGTCAATTACCATGTTTGTCTATTATTAGATAGGATTTCTGTGTGTCTTTCCCATGAGACTCTAAGCTCCACAAGGTCAGGACTTGAGATGGCTTACATACCATTATTTCCCAGTATATAACAACATAAAAAATGAAACACAGCCCTAACTGGTTTGGCTCAGTGGATATTGCGTCAGCCTACAGACTGAATGGTCCCGGTTTCGATTCTGGTCAAGGGCATGCACCTTGGTTGCAGGCACATCCCAGGTAGGGGGGTGTGCAGGAGGCAGCTGATCAATGTTTCTCTCTCATTGATGTTTCTAAGTCTCTATCCCTCTCCCTTCCTCTCTGTAAAAAATCAATAAAATATATTTTTTAAAAAATGAAACAAATGCTCTCCTAAATATGGTTGTTGTGAAAATACAAATCTCGCACAAATATTAATGGATATGAAAACAATATGTTTAAACCAATTAAGTTTTTACTGAGAGTGTGCTCCCAGGAGTAGTTGGCAATGTCAGGGAACATTTTTGATGATCACCGTGGAGACAGAGAGATGCTGCTGGCATCCAGTGGGCAGAGGACGGGGATTCTGTTAAACATGCTACAATTCATAGGCAGCCCTTATGGAAATAACTGCTCCATGCAAATTGACTTATCAAATTGCCTCTATCAACATTGCCCAGAATGCAAAGTCCTGGCTTACACTTATTTCACTTAATTCATAATATTTTGGAAAAATTGAAATTCAGTTTCCATCACCACTTTTCTTATTTCCCCTTCATACCATCCCCCTACTTATTTCTTTTGGATGAAAAGAAAAAAAAATGAAACGTATGTTGACTGTAAAGGGATACAGAGTAGATGCTACATTGCTGCCTCTGATTGAGGTTAGGGAGTTCAGCAAAGGCAAATATTTGTATCAGGCAGGGATTTGTGTAACAGGCATTTCATGACTTGGTAAAGGCTTCCTAATGTATTATTGCCTACATTTGGGAACTTCTGTTCAAGAAAAAGTGAGCTGCTTTTCTCTCCACAGAGAGCCCTCCTCAGCCCTATTTTCTGTTCAAGAAGTCAAGCATTACAGAAAGAACAAAACTAGTAAGAGTGCTTTTGTGTTATGAGAGACATTAATTTATAAACTATGGATAATATTTATTCATAATCATATTAAGTAGTATGAATAGATATTATTTCATTTTCAGCTAATAAATATCATGGAATTTTAGGGCAGAAGACCCCATAAGACTAAACGCCTTGCCAGAAATATCTATGGAATACTATAAAATAGATTTTAGTCATCCTTATGATTCTACTGATTTCATTCATTTTCTATAGCTGCTGTACCAAGAAACCACAATTGGGTGGCGTAAAACTGCAGAAATGCATTATTACATCATTCTGAAAGCCAGGAGTCTAAAATCAAAGCATCCATCCAACTGCACTTCCTCTGGGCTGTAGGGGGGAATCCTCTGCCTTACCACTTCCTGCTGGCTATCAGCTTGTCTTTCCCGGCTGTGGCTACCTGACCCCAATCTCTGCCTCTGTTTTCACACCACCTTTGTCCCCTGTGTGTTCTCTATATGTCTTTTATAAGGATACTTATCGTTGAGTTTAGGACACACACTGATAATCCTGGGTGATTTTATCGCAAGATCCTTAACTTAATTACATCTTCAAATAGCCTTCTTCCAAATAAGATAACCTCATAGATTCTAGTGATTTGATGTACCATATATGTCTCTGGGAGAGTCATTTTTCACCTTACCACACTAATCATTTGAAATTTTTCTTTCATTTTGAATAGTCGGTTTTAAAAGATTCCATACTTGAGTCATTTGATCCATAGCAAAGCTAGTTTTGATTTATCATATGGCTCATACTTACAGGTCTATATCTTGACTAGCTGTTAGTTTCATAAGCCTCTTCTATTAGTTGCATTGCTATAGCATTATTTTCCCCTTCTGTATTTAGCTAGCAAATATTTTGCTCACTTACTTTTAATATCATCTGGATTATTCTTTCACATTCACAATATTGCAGACTATGAAGATCTATCCACAGCATTCTTCTCCCATGCTGGAACCTGCTGTTTTGGAAACATACGTCAGGGTTTACGAGCTATCTTACAATGTCCTCTGATTCTCTAATCTCTCTTATTGTTAAAAACGATATTTCTGGCAAATGCTGCCACATATGTTTTCTCCGTGACTCTGACCACATGCAAAAGATTGAAGTGATTAACATCACAGCTAAATATCTTACTTGCTCAGAGGTATTTCAAAAGAAAGAAAAATACATATTTCACATAGGAAAACTGTGGTATAACTAGTTATGTTTCTCTGGAAATTTCATTTTTAACAAAGCCATCATAAAATGGAAGTAAACCTGGGCTGTCTAAGAGGATATCTCGTGGCTCTGAAATCGTTTTTACAGCGGCAAGGCAATCAGGTGGAATGGGGTGGGCACACCATGACCAGGGAAGGAATAGTAGAGTCGCTGGATTGTGACTCTATGATGAAGGGATTGGTTAGTGGGGCTTTTTCATAGGTGGTCTGCCTCTGTGTAGAGGGGACCTGTGTCTTATGAACGTGTAAGAACAGAAACATGAGGAACATAGAGGTCAACGGGGGCCTAATGTAAGAGCAATGGCTTTGTCAATTAGGGTGGCAGCTGTGGCTAGTACGTGCAGGCATGGGAGCATGCCTGATGCCAGTGTCTAATTCAGCCATGGGCAAACTATGGCCCGCAGGCCGGATCCGGCCCGTTTGAAATGAATAAAACTAAAAAAAAAAAGACCGTACCCTTGTAATGATGTATGTTTACTTTGAATTTATATTAGTTCACAAAAACACTCCATCCATGCTTGAGTCACACTTTACTCACCGAGGTGGGCTTAGAGAAAATGAATTCAAATTCTAAGCAGAGCTACAAGCAGAACTTCCCTTTTTATGAAAGAAACAGCAATATGTGTGCTTAGTGGGTATCTCCTGGTGGCCTTGAAAACTACACAGTTCTATCCAATTAAAAAATGCACCTGGCATGGCAGTGAGAGTATGGGTGTATCTAGTCTCTGGCCTACAAGGTCAGACAGCTAAGTTTATCTTCCTCATTATTCAAGCAGGCTAAAGCAGGCTAGAAAGCAAAGTTATTTTTTAGAATAAGAGGTCGTCTAAAGAATAGCAGAGAATTCCAAACGGTAGTTTTACAAAATAGGGGTTAGCCTTCTCAATCTAAGGTAGCATCTGGGATGAGGGCATATAGAGCTTTAGCCAAGGCTGTGAAATTAGGAATCCCTTGGCAACAATAGCAGCCTCACCGAGAAATTGGTGTAGCTGTTTTTTGTTTTCAGCAGACAAATGGACAAAATTGACTCAAGGCATTTTGGTGTGAGTGTTGAGCCCTGAGATACATCTCATGCTCTCAAAAGAAACAGTTGTCTGCACCATTGATGTGTATACTGGGAGGCTTTATGACCTTGTGTAGCCAGCACCTTTAGGAAATTACAGAAACTATAAGAACATCCTGCTTAGTTTGGTTATAAAGTAAGAAATCATCAACACGCTCAAAAAGAGATGAGCCATGGATAAATACTACAGAGTCTAAGCCAGCTTTAAGGATTTGGGAAAATATTGGGAGAGGAGGGGAGAGACTCACACTACCCCTAAGCTATGCAAGTCCATGTCAATTGTCTTCCTCTAAACATAAATGCGAAGAGAAAAGGTGAGTCGGTGCGATGGAATTAGAAAGCTGAACAAGAGCCAATTACTGTAAATCAGGCCATGTCAGCAGTAATTGAGATGAAAATGGTAGCTGGATTAAGGACTAGAGTCTGATGAGGAATTACAAAAGCACTTATGGCCCTTAGATCTTGTAAAAATCAATAGATTTGATTCCCAACTGTATCAAATTTCCCTTCTTTCATCCCTGCAAGATTCAGGCATTACAGGGTGAGGAAGTAAAGATAAGAACACTCGGGTCTATTATAGGCCCAAGGAGCAGGCTGAGTAAACCGAGCGCCAATCAACCATTAAGATAAACAGGTTGTAAAAACACGGGGCAGGGATAGGAGTGAGTTTCACACCCTATTAAGACACAAAGCAGGTTAGTGATGAGACAGGTTTATTCCTGCATGGGCGCTGCACTCAGTAGCAATCCTACCTGAATGGCATGTGAAGCCCGGAGACTAATTAGGACATCCTTTGAGGTTGCATCCTCTTCAGAGGATTTTAAATTGAGATAGGTTCCCCTTAGGGAAAGAAGTTTGAGGTTTGGTCTGAGGGCAGGGGAATAAAAATACCTTTCTCATTACATTGTATGGTGGCATTAAACTTACATAACAAGTGTCTACCTAAAAGGGTTGATGATGAGGAGTCAGAAACTAGAAAGGTATGTAAGGGTAGCCTGAAATATGGCCAATGCAAAGGTTACCCAGAGACACCAAGGACTTGAACAGAATTAGAGGTGACAAGCAGAGATAAATCCTCTCAGCCAATGGAAAGTTGCACTGATATCATTTAAGAAGTACAGATCCTAAAACTATATTTTAAGCTTAATAGTGGGCCCTGAAATGCATTTGTGGATTAACTGACCTCAAACGATGGGAAATTGCTCCACAGAAAGGGAAAATAGAACCTCTGAGGGTGCTGGGATCTGGAAAATTACATTCAAGCTTTGTCTTAAATGCAGAACAATTGTTTTTGAATGTCCTGGCCTTTTATAACATCTGCAACTATCTTGAGACGGGTAGGTGAGACTCTGTAGTTGGCAAAAGAAATGGGTGGATGTTGAGTTACCCTTAGAGTCATATTTCTCTTTTTTAAAAGCTCAATTTGCAAGGTAAGGTCTGCTAATTTAAATTCCTTTTATCTCCTGCTTTCCTGCAAGCTATTTTCAAAGAATTAGAAAGCAGCTTCAATAATAACACTCCCCTATTACCCTCCTGCATGCAGCCCCTCCCTGATGTGTGATTTTTGCCTATAAATATCTGAAAGACTTTTTGCCAGGGGCCCAACTCCGCTCCTGCGTGAGTTTCGAGTTGAGCCCCAGCGCGCTGGAATAAAACCTCTTGCTGTTTGCATCAAGTGACGCCTCCGAGGGTTGATTGGGGTCGCCGTCAGTTTGCGGGGCAGAGTGAGGGTCCTGTTTCGGGGCCTCACACTGGGATCTGGAAAATTACATTTAAGCTTTGTCTTAAATGTAGAACAATTGTTTTGAATGTCCTGGCCTTTTATAACATCTGCAACTATCTTGAGACGGGTAGGTGAGACTCTGTAGTTGGCAAAAGAAATGGGTGGATGTTGAGTTACCCTTAGAGTCATATTTCTCTTTTTTAAAAGCTCAATTTGCAAGGTAAGGTCTGCTAATTTAAATTCCTTTTATCTCCTGCTTTCCTGCAAGCTATTTTCAAAGAATTAGAAAGCAGCTTCAATAATAACACTGAGAAGAAGAAGGAAAAAAAAAACCACAAAACAAAACATTGGGAGATTGTCCTGCATAGCCAATCACTCCAGTTTGAATTTGTCTTTTTATATCTGGGAGAAGATTTCTTAATAAGTGGGGAATTAAAAGATTTCTGTATTCTGGGGTTTCAGAGTTTAATGCAGTGTGCTTTCAGAGAGTCTGTATAAAAGTGTTCCACAAATACCATGGGAGGTTCCCCTTCTTTCTAAGTGTATCCTTTAACCTTAGACTCATTCCCTTTGAGGGAAAGACATCTACTTTTCTTCGTGAATATTGGCTTCCACCTGATCCATTTTCTGATCATTTTGAGAGGGCATGAGAGAAGTTGACCATCTGTTTCCTCTATCAAGGAAAAAAAGCAAGTTTCTGGGGGTGGGGGATGGGTCTGCCTTGTCTTATAACAGTATTATAATCAGAGGTGGGGAGAACACCCCTTAGTAGCCAGTGGAGGTCTCTATGAGTGGGGCTGCAAATGGCCACTAATTTTTCTAACTTTCTCTAAATTTTGTAGGATCTTTCAAAAGTGAGAGTAAGGGCTGTGTAATTTAAAAGATCAGCTGCTATCCAAAGGATGTGAATTCTTTGTGGTGGGGTCCCGTATACATCTACAGAGGACATTCCATGGAAGGGCCTGGAGCTGACGGGGTTTGGTTATAGATATCCAGAAAGGAGGGATTATAAGGAACAGCAAAATGATCCCTGTCATATGGCCCCAAGGTGTCAACTAAAGTTATCTCCTGGCCATCATCATTTACATAAGTAACCTATGTAGCCAGGCCTAGAGTGCTTCCTGTAAGGAAAAGAGAAGAAAGCCGTCAGTTAGGTGTCTAAGGAATTTTCTGCGGAAGTCCAAAGAATTTCAGGGATTAAAATAATTTGTTGAGGAGGTAGGGTTGGATTTGGGGAGGGGAATGTGAGCCAGGGGTACAGAGAACAAAAAGATTATCTGGAGGACCAGGGACAGGGAGTTGGTGGTAAATGGGAGTATACTGGGGGCATTTACTATGGGTGTAAATTTTAACTTTTGTTCTAATTCTGATTTCTATTCTTTAATCTAATTAAAAGACTCCATATGCCCTTTTTCTGTTCCTCTTTCAATTTGCTCTTCACATAGGTACCAGTAGGACAATTATTTGGGATTAGAGCTCTCTAAACTTTTTTCAAATATAAAAGTCTTATTCAAAAGATCTGTCATCCAGCCATTGAAGAGTACATTATACAAAGGTGTACCCATTCTAATAGTGACTCAATCCAATATAGCTCTCCATAGGAAGACCTAGAAGTAACATCCCAGATTTAGAATACATTTTTATCGTGAATGGAAGAGACATCCCTAATGTGGGTGCAGCCCCATGGTCCAAGAAGTCACTCACAAAGACAGCCAAAGAGAGCAAAGACCCCCATTGCCACCAGCAGTAAGAATGGTGTTTGTGAGACCTGGTGTCTCTGGTCTCCCCCAAAAGCAGGATGGCTCCGATCACAGACCTGATCATCTGTGAGACAGGGCACCTGATACTGATAGGAGACGTTTCCAGCACCGACAAGGCAATGAGGTTAGAGGTGACAAAGGCCACGTATGGGCGAGATCCCTTACTGAGACAAACTCACCTAGAGCTGGCTAGGTCAGACAAGGAAAATGTTGCTCATGCATTTTGTGTCTTTGGTTCCTACCTGATGCAGGCCAATAACCTGAGCCCCTGGCTGGCAGAAACCAGGTTACAAGCCAAGCTCTCAGGATACAAAGCAAGGTGAAGGGTAATCACAGGCAGTTTTGTATTGATGACCCACTGCAACGTTTATCCAAACAGACTGCAGTCCAGTGAGAACTCGAAACTCACCTGTCTGTGAGACCAGCGCAAACCACAGGCTTATGAGTCATGCCTGTGTTCTACCCTATGATTGTCCTCCTTAAGAAACTTTGTCAAAAACACAGACACAAAGGAAAACCTTTCCCATAATATCTGGGATGAAACGGGTCAATTAAAACAAAGAGTTCACAGCTCTGGCAGGTGTGTCTCCGCTGGTGAAATGTGATCCAGTGCACTGACAGTTCTCTGGTTTGAGTCCCAGTCAGGGCATCTACCCAGGTTTCTGGTTCTATGCCGGGTTGAGGTGTGTGCAAAAGACAACCAATCAATGTTTCTCTCTCACATCAACACTTTTCTCTCTCTTTCTCTTCTTCCTCTCTCTCTAAAATCAATTTAACTTTTTTTAAAAAAAATAAAAAATAAAAAACAAAGAGTGCATAGAAAAAACACACACAAGAATCATTTAACTTTTTTAAAAATATATTTGTATGATTTCAGAGAGGAAGGAGGGGAGAGAGAGAGAGAGAGAGAGAGAGAGAAACATCAATAATGAGAGAGAATCATTAATCAGCTGCCTCCTGCACACCCGCCACTGGAGATTGAGCCCAAAACCCAGGCATTTGCCCAACCACTGAGTCATGCCGGCCAGGCAAGTCATTTAACTTTTGTTGGATTTTTCAGATGCCCTCAATATGTCAGCTTCAGTCTCCAAAGTGAGTAGGATGTCCCAGCCAATAAAATTCCATCCTTGTCACCAGTGTAGAGCATAAAAAAATTATTTCCTCTACCTCTTTAGGTACTGTGGCTGGGGCCTATGGATTGAAATTACAAAAGACAGATTAACAGGAGAAAAGCAGATATATCTTATTAAATGTGTTTATGTGTACACAAAAGATTTAAAAAAATATAGACATGAAGAAGCAGTTAGTACCAAGAATGATAAAATTGTGGAGAACTGAGAAGACAAATGGAAAAGAAGTTAAGCTTCTTCAAAGGGTGAGGAATTGTGGGAGTGTGACTAAGAACTATATGGGGACAACAATGGCAGATAAGGATTATTTTAGTAGGTGTGTTTGTTCAGATCCATCTCAGCACTGGCATCCAGTAACAAGAATGTTCTTTCCAGCCCAGCTGGCTTGGCTCAGTGACTGAGCATCGACCTATGAGCCAGAAGGTCCTGGTTCCATTCCTGGTCTGGGCACATGCCCTGGTTGCTGGTTTGATCACCTGTGTGGGTCGTGCAGGAGGCAGGTGATCAATGAATCTCTCTCATCATTGATGTTTCTATCGCTCTCTCCCTCTCCGTTCCTCTCTGAAATCAATATATATAGTTAAATGTTCTTTCCTTCCTAGTGTAGTAATAGTACCTTTTTGCATGGAAAAAAATGATGTAGAGAGCAATTGGGGTTTTTCTTTTTAATGCCTGCTTTTAAAAAATAAAAAAGGGGGAATTTGCTGGGAGCTGGTCCATCCTTGCTGTTTCAAGGGACCTGGCATATATGGCATACTGTTCTTAATATGTTTGCTCACCTTCTTGGCACTATGTGTTTTAACCAAGGTCACCTCTCCGAGAAAGGTTGTTTCCCCAGATAGAGATTTTCCCCTGAAGTTAGGGAGGGAATAAAACCCCTAAGTGCCAGGCGGGTAATTAATCTCTTTAACTACGAACAATCATGCTTAAGCTACATAATCTTTACTCCCTGGAATGGAGATAAGAAACGCCCTAACCTTTGGAATAGAGATTGATAGGATTAGAATCAACTGGTATAAATACAGATGCAACAAGATAACAGGAGACAGAGCTTACACACAGAACTTAGAAGACAGAACCTAGAGACAGAAGAACTTCGCTGGAGAGAACATAGCAAAAGATCCTGGACAGAGCCTGGCTACAGAACTTGGTTGGAGAACCTAGACAGAACCTGGCTGAAGAACCCAGCTACAGAACCTGGCTGACGAACCCGGCTACAGAACCTGGCGACCGAACCTGGCTGGAGAACCTAAACCGAACCTGGCTGGAGAACCTAGCGAGAGAACATGGCTACAGAACCTGGCTGGAGAATGTGGCTGAAGAACCTAGTCAGAGAACATGGACACAGAACTTGGCTGGAGATTGTGGCTAGAGATCCTGGCAAGGCTGCTGATCAACTGAATGGTGTCTCCGTGTCATTCCTTCATTGCCGACTCCGTCCACACCTTTGGGGACCCCTGGACCTGCTGGGGCTGGACCTCCGGCAGACCTGCTTTTATGTAGAAAGGGGAAGGTCTGAGAGTCCTTCCAGAATCTGTAGTTTCTGTCTTCAGCTCAAAATAATCAATTTGCCAAAGTGACATATCCTCTGCCTCTTACTACATACACACGATCTTGGAACTCTTGAAGATTTTTTTGAAGGTAATTCAAAAGGTTAATATGAATTGTGTAGACAAGAGAGCACTTTAAAAAGGACCACAAATAAAAAGTTTGTTCTGGTTTGTTAGCTTCCAAGCAGATATTTTTATATGAAAGGGTATGTTTTTACAGAACTGCAAGGGAGTTATGTGCCAAAATCCTGTATGACAGGATTTATTCTAATACCCCCTCACACCACTTTTAAAATGCACCCCTCTCCGTTTTATAGATTGTTGTCTTGAGAGGGACTGTGACTTGGTAAGAGGTGGTTATTTGTAGAACAAAAAACTAGCTACCAAGAAAAAGCCTTTAAAAAAATGCTAAAGGTATATATATATATATACCTTTCTAGTTTACGGGTTGCTTTGAAACAAATAAACAAAACTAAAACAAATGATTTCAGATTTGATAAAATGTCCAAAAAATATTATTCACAAAGCAATTTTTTATTCATGGCTCCTGTGTTCCTAATCCCTTTATGATATAATACTAGACTGAATTCTGATGTGTAGTTTAGAAGATACCAGTACAATAAGCTGAACACTAGTCTTTGACCAAGAAAAAGAAACTATTTACATTAGTATATGCCCAAGTACTCCCTTTTACAAAAGAATAATGATGTCAGGAACTACTGGGTTTTGTTGAAGGGCCTCTGGTCAAAAGCAAAGGACATTTGATAGTTAAATCCAAGGAGGAGGCAGGAAGTGAATGAAGACAAACAAGAGGAAATGAGCATTTGATTGTGGCTGAAAGACTGAGCACACAAAGTCATGCAGATTAGCAAACCCAGAGTGCCAGCACTCCTGAGCTGTAATTTTCTGAGAACAAAAAGGCATTAACTGGGTACCCTCACAGCACAATGACTACTAATTACCAATGATAAAAGTAAGGCTCCTGCCTCTAATCCCAAACCTCCTACTATAGCTCTGTGAATACCACTTGTGAATTTGCTCACTCTGTTTTCCCTATTATAAAGGCACCCCTGGAAGTAGCATAGCTATTTTGTATGCTTCTGTATTTATAAGTAGACCGTTCTAATAAAACAAGGAACAAATGAATTAGAAAACTTTTGTAAGCATAAAGAGTTATTTACATTATAGTGTGTTGGCCAGTCATTTAAAATTATGTACTTATGGAGATCTTTTTTTTTTTTTTTACATAAAAGCTTTATGGTTAAACACCTGGTAAAATGCCACTAAATGGTATAATCAATGCTTAATATTTTGGAAAACAAAACCTACTAAGTAAGGGGTAGGAATTACATTTTCATATGGAGTTCTCCTACAATGTTTCAGGATTCTGTACCTACTACTTATTCATTTTAAAGGAAGAGTACAACTTATCCAGATTTATCAGTATACTGGTTTTTTGGTAATAAAATATAGAATACTAATAAAAATAATTTTTAAGGACTGGATATATAGTAACAGGGTAGCGGGAGGGGTGTGTGTCCCTCAGCCCAGCCTGCACCCTCTCCAATCTGAGATCCCTCTCTCAATTCAGGACTGCTGGCTCCCAACCACTCATCTGCCTGCCAGCCTGGTCACCCCTAACTGCCCTCCCTTGCACCCTGGCTGTTCCCAACTGCTCTCCCCTGCAGGCCTGGTCATCTCCAACTGCTCTTCCCTGCCAGCCTGGTCAACCCTAACTGCCCTCCCTTGCACCCTGGTTGTCCCCAACTGCTCTCCCCTGCAGGCCTGGTCATCCCCAACTGCCCTCTCCTGCAGGCCTGGGTCCCCCCAACTGTCCTCCTCTGCTGGCTCAGTCACCCCTAACTGCCCTCCCCTGCTGGCCTGATCGCCTCTCCCTCTATCCTGCCAAAGAAAAAGTGTAACTGTCTCCTTAGCAGAGATAGGAATAAAGCTGTTGCCCAGTTTCCATTCCCTGTGGGAGCACAGTCCAGCCCAGAATCAGGCCAGTTTGTGTTCCCAGCTGCAGTCCATCAGTCCGTTGTGTGTAGGGTCTGCATTTCTATGGGCCACGCACACTTTAGGGCCACATGTCAGTGGAGAGACACCAGCAGGAGCAAAGGAGGAGGAGCAAAGCCAGAGGAACAAGAGAGTGAACTCCTTGGTGTGGGGGATTATGTACGCCCAAATTTTCCCAAGTTTGCAGTGGATCCATCCTCTCTAGCCAATGATCTCTGTTCCAGTTTAGATTGACAGGCAACTTTACTGTGCATGTGTCAATCTCCCGTAGGTTGGACCCCTTCGTTTAGAGGTCTTTGGGGAGTGGGCCAGTGGTTCCCTGGGGAGTGTAAAGTTGCAGCTTCCTGAAGCTGGCCAATGACCATGTTTATAATGTCTGGTCTCCCTTTTGTTCCTTTCCTATTATTACTAACTAGCTAATTACAGCAGTAACATAACCACCCTCAAGGGAGCTAATAATATTGTTAACTATCCTGTACTTTGCTTCCTCTCACCTTCGTGCAATATTCCTTATGTTCCTTCCTTAAGTCCAAAGGTACAAAAAACAAACAAACAAAAAAATCTGCAAAACTGTCATTCTCCAGAGCATTTGAGGTCTTGCTTCTTGGCATGTCATCAGTTTGGCTCTATGAGACTCTTACGAAAGTCTCTACAGGTTTGGATATTTCTTATTCTGGCACCTGTAATGAATAATTAAGCCATTTATATTTCAATGGATATGCACTAGCTTAATATATTCTTCTAACAAGTGTCTCCTTAAGTTAGTCATTGCTAGTAGGTTTCCTAAGCATTGCTTTTTAGGATCAGTACTCCAGTATATTTGTTAGCCTCTTTCAAATAGTTTCAAATCAGCTAGTGATGACAGGCAATGACATTTCCTTTTAAATGAAATGAAAAGACAAAAATTATTGGACATTTTCTTGTGTCTTGGAATGGAGCTTTTTTGCCCTCAAAGTCTCTCTAGATGTAGAAGTGTCTTCTTCCAATGCTAGGGACCAGGAATGATTTAGTCCAGCATCACTACCTTCCTCCATGTTATGTAAGGGTCCTCACAACCAAATGCTTCACTTCCCTTGAGGTATTTAACTGTCTTCCAAGTCTGAGCATCATCATGGAAGCAAGGAAATAGAGTCAATACTACAGGCATCTCTCAAGCTGATTGTTTGGCTTTCATCATAGGACAGGAAAGCCTGCTCTTCCTTCTGGAACTACCAATCCATTAGAGTTATGATCTCTGTTATGGGTTGAATTATGTCCACCCAAGAGATACCTTGAAGTCCCAACCCTCAGTACCTGTGAAAGTCACCTTATTTGGAGATAGAACCTTTGCACATGTAATCATCCTATCTAATAATAGACAAACATGGTAATTAACCATACCTCTGCTACGCTTCCCATTGGCTAATCAGCAGGATATGCAAATTAACTGCCAACCAAGATGGCGGCCGACAGCCATGCAGCTGAAGCGAACATGAGGCTTGGTTGCCATGGCAATGGAGGAAGCCAAGGTTGCCTGCCTGCCGAGGGCCCAGCTCTGAGCTCTGGATGCAACAGTGTTGCAAGTATAGAAACTAAACAAACCCCAGATACCTGCTTTCAGCCAGCTGGCCTCGGAGCTGGAACCACAACAAAGTTTCAATTATAGAAGGTAAGTAAATCCCAGAATAAAAAAGAAAAGAAAAAAAGGAGAGACTGGGAGCTTCAGTTGCAGGCTTAACCTGCCTGAAAATAGCCCTCAGCCCCTCATCCAGACTGGCCAGGCACCCCAGTGTGGACGCCCACCTTGAAGGGGGTGCGGGCAGCCTGAAAACAGTCCTCAGCCCCTCTGTAATTCATTTACATGCCAACACATAACAAGGATTTCTGGCAAACACCAGAAGCTAGGAAGGGGCAAAGAAGGATTTTTTTCTTAGAGCTTCACAGAGCATGGCGTTGCAGAGAACTTGGTTTTAGACTTCTAGCATCCCAACTGTGAGAGACAAAAAAAGGGGTGGGGGGGAGGGAGAGTTATAAATTTAACCTCACAAAGGTAACCTCACAGGGTGACCTGATCATAAATTTTAACTGGGCAGGTCAACCATATAGCCTCTGTAGTAAAAGGTTTACCTTTGCCATAAGCAAGTCCTGTTTATTGTTTATGTGCTTATAGGTTAAAATACCTTTGAAAAGCCTTTTTTTCAGACCCCTCTGAAGTGTAACCACCCTTAAAGGAACACAGTCTTAACTATCCTGTGATCCGACCCCTGCCTTGCTTTGTCCCACTTTGGCATAGTCTTTTTTTCTGTTCCCTCCTTAATTACAAATATGTAGGAGAAACTTCATAAGAACTATTTTCAGCCAAAGGCATTTCAATTCCTGAAATCCCTTATGTGACTAAAAGCAGAGCCTCCCCAAAGAATTCAAGTGTCATATATTCCATCCCCTAGAGCACCCCTAATCTTTTCAGAGACAAGAAGTCTGCAAAACCCAGACAGACATTGTCACAAACTATCACATCCCCCATCAGTTTCTCTAAGGACACACTTATATTTCCCAAAAGTCATTTGCTTTTCCAGAAATGCCCTTTCTCCCACTGTTAGTTATAACAATTAGTTAGGACCAAATTCTAACCTCTCCTTTGAACTACTCATCTCTGTGTATTCTCATGTGTATGAAGGATGTACACGCTAATAAACTTTGTTTTTCTCTTGTTAAGCTGTCTTTTGTCACACTAATTTACAGGAACCCAGCCAATGAACAAGCATATCTAACATATCTGAGATTTTCTCTCTTTTTCAAAACTTGAGAAATGGGCATTCTGATTGAAAATAGAGGCAAAAAATTACATTGGCTTCCTAGAGCTGCATAACAACATACCACAACATTATTCTGGTTTATAATACAGAAATTTATTCTCTCAACATAAGGAAAATCCAAACCTGTAGAGAAATGTTATGACTTTATATAAGCTAAAACTGAAGACAGTGTCAGGAAGCAACATTTCAAATGCTGCAGAGAATGATAGTTTTGCAGTTGCACAATGCGTTGATTTTAACTTATCTTATAGCTGAGAGTCTGTACCTTTGACCAACATTTCCCCATTTCCTCCACCCTCCAGCCCTTGATAATTACCTTTCTACTCTCCGTTATATAAAAATTCAGCTTTAAAAAAAAGATTTCACATATAAGTGATATTATATAACATTAATCATTCTCTGTCTGACTTATTTTGCTTAGCATAATGCAAGCATGTAAAACTCGTGGCCAGCAGGCTACATGCCTCCCTAACCCTAACCCTAACCCTAACCCTAACCCTAACCCTAACCCGAGGCTGCAAGTTTGACATGCTTACGAGGTTCATCCATGTTGTTGCAAATGGTGGAATTTCCTTTCTCGTGGCTGAATGATATTCTTCACAAGGTGATCTGATCATAAATTCCTAAATGTGCCGGTCATGGTAGGTAGTCATGCCCCAGGCATATAACATTTTAGTAAAAGTTTTATCTTTGCCTTAAGCAAGCTCTGTCCATTGTTTTTGTGCATCTAGGTGAACACGCCTTTGAAATAATCCCTAACCACTCTCAAGAGAGCACATAATTTTGTTAACTATCCTGTAATTCAATACCTACCTCACTTTCTCCTACTTCCATATAAA
>NW_006297017.1:413015-413348 GCF_000327345.1 Myotis davidii | reverse complement strand
ATAAATTTATTCTCTCAACATAAGGAAAATCCAAACCTGTAGAGAAATGTTATGACTTTATATAAGCTAAAACTGAAGACAGTGTCAGGAAGCAACATTTCAAATGCTGCAGAGAATGATAGTTTTGCAGTTGCACAATGCGTTGATTTTAACTTATCTTATAGCTGAGAGTCTGTACCTTTGACCAACATTTCCCCATCTTCTCCACCCTCCAGCCCTTGATAATTACCTTTCTACTCTCCGTTATATAAAAATTCAGCTTTAAAAAAAAGATTTCACATATAAGTGATATTATATAACATTAATCATTCTCTGTCTGACTTTTTGCTTCGC
>NW_006297017.1:406532-412779 GCF_000327345.1 Myotis davidii | reverse complement strand
CAAGGTGAGCTGATCATAAATTCCTAAATGTGCCGGTCATGGTAGGTAGTCATGCCCCAGGCATATAACATTTTAGTAAAAGTTTTATCTTTGCCTTAAGCAAGCTCTGTCCATTGTTTTTGTGCATCTAGGTTAACACGCCTTTGAAATAATCCCTAACCACTCTCAAGAGAGCACATAATTTTGTTAACTATCCTGTAATTCAATACCTACCTCACTTTCTCCTACTTCCATATAAACTTCCTTACATTCCCTATTTAATTTCAAATGCCTAAAAGAAGCTTTAAGGCTGTTATTCTCTGGAGCAGCAGTCGCCAACCAGTGGTCTGTGAGGTCCGAAAGGCTGTTGACCGCTGCTCCAGAGCATGTGAGATCTTGCTCCTCGGCATATGTTATCAGTTTGGCTCAGATAAATTCTTTTTTTTTCTTTTCTCTCTAACATTTCAGATAAACTCTTATAAAATACTAGAGGCCTGGTGCACGAATTTGTACACTGGTGGAGGCATGGCCTCCCGGGGATAGGCCCGCTGTGGGAGAATCACTCATGCCAGTCAGCAGAGCGGCTGTGGACCTGCCCTCTGAGCGGCTGCTCGCTCTGTGGGAGCACCGCTCATCCAGGTCAGCCAAGGGGCGCTCCCACTGTGGGAGCACACTGACCACCAGGGGGGAAGCTCCTACATTGAGCATCTGCTCCCTGGTGGTCAGTGCACCTCAAAGTGACTGGTCGACCGGTCATTCTGGTTGTTCTGCCGTCATTCACTGGGCTTTTATATAGAGAGATTCTATAGGTTTGAATGTTCTTATGTCAACAGTATTATCATCATGAATCAAGGTATGGGTGCAAGGTGTATTCATTGTTACTTGGGTATTGTTACTTCTAGGTTCTTTCAGCTGAGGGAGTGAGGAAATATATGCATACACACTTTTCATATATATTCATCTGTATGAATGTTAAACTAAATGTCACTTCACACTGATGTTTTCAACTATAATCAATACCACATTAATTAGTCCAGTCTTCTCTCTCTCTCTCTCTCTCTCTCTCTCTCTCTCTCTCTTTTTTGTCTATAACCTCACACTCCAACAGTGCAAAGATGTCTCCTACCATCTGCCATTTGTTTCCCTAATTATTCCATTCCTCTATACGTATGTGTGTAGAGCTACCCAAGGTCACATAGATTTTCTCTGATGTTTTCTTCTTGACATTGTATAATTTTGCAGTTTACATTTAGGTCTAAAAACCATTCTGGGTTAATTTTTGTTTAAGGCGTAAGGTCTGGGTTTAGATTCCTCTCTCTTATTTTTTATTTTTATTTTTGCATATAGGCATTCAATTCTTTCAACACCAGCAACGTGTTGAAAAGGTATTCTTTCTCCATTTAATTGCTTTTACACCTTTGATAAAAACTAGTTGACTCTATCACCATGTGTCTATTTCTATGTTCTCCATTCCTTTCCATTGATCAAATTTGTGGGCAAAGAGTTGTTCATAATATTCCTTTATTATAACTAGTAATGTCCATGAAATCAGTAGTGATGAACAATATTTACTTTCTAACATTGGTAATACATCTTTTCTCTCTTGTTCTTAGTCATACTAGAGGCTAATTTGATTTGTTGCTATTTTAAAGAAATAGCTTTTGGTTTCATTGATTTTCTTCATTTATTTGCTGTTTTCAATTTCATTGACTTATGCATTAATGTTTGTTATTTTTTCCCTTCTGCTTGCTTGAGGCTTAATTTTCTTGTTTTCCTCTAGTTTCCTAAGTTCAAAGCTGTGGGGCAGGAACACACCTTTTTCTACTTCAAGGTTCTCTTGCTGATCAAATTAGCAAAAGAAAATACATAAATATGTAAGGGAACTCCTCATACGTGAGAGAGTCAGAGATGCCATATGCATGAGAAATTCAAAGAAAGGAAACATGGGTAAGACATCCTGAGCTAGGGATGAGGTAAGTTGCCATGGGGGCTCAAAACAAGGGTCATTGCAGGAGGATAAGAGCAGCTGCTTAGTAAATAGAAGTTTGTCCTGCCCTATACATAGGTCAAAAGAGATTGTGTCTGACCAAATCTCTTATTATGGGCTAGACCCCTAATTTAAGTAGCTCTAGGTAAAGGGAGAGGACAGAAGTTTCTCTTGAAATTGAAGCTAAAATTGCCCATAATTCAAAGTAATCTATATACCACGGAGGCACATCTTGGGTGGCTTGTTCTGAACCTCCACAAAGCTTAGATTTAAAATTTTAATTTTTTTCTAACATATGAATTTAACACTGTAATTTTCTCCTACTCACTGCTTTAATGGCATTCCACAAATTCTGATACATTGTATTTTATTTTCATTTAATTTTTGATACATTTTTTTACTCAGTATATTTTGAAACAATTTTTTTCCCTAATTTCCAAATATTTGGGGATACTTCAGCTATTTGTCTGTTACTCATGTCTAGTTTAATTCCATGGTGGTCTAAGAACATATTTTGTGTAGTTCGTATTTTGAAAATGTGTTAGGGTATGTTTTTCTTTTTTTCTGGGCTACAATGTGTTCTAATTTGGTAAACATTTCAAGTGCTTTTAGAGCGTCAGAAACTTGAATCTACATAAAGAGTCGGGTGTGGGCAGACATGAGCACTGCAGGAGCTGGGCAGTGAAGTGGCACAAGCTGCAGAAAGTAGGAGCTGGAGAAGCTGAGAGAACACCACAGTGAAGGACAACACTATTGCTGTGCAGTGTCTGTTCATTGTCCTCTACTGAGAAAGCTTCATGTTGTGCAAACTGGAAAAACAAAACAAAACAACAAAATATTTAAAGGGATCGACTGAATTTTCTCAGAGAAGGCAGTGAGGGTGAATTTGGAGCTGAAGGCAATAAATTAATAAGTGAAACAGAGGGCACATTTTCTATGAGTTGATGTCACTTTGATTCTGTTGTGATAACGATTATTATTTAACAGGAAAAAAAGAAAAGTGAAGACCAGATAATATAGGCCAAAAAGCTACATTTAACACTCCAAGTCTATTCCCTACTGATTGATGGGGGAAGGGACTAGACCAGTGGTCGGCAAACCAAGGCTCGCGAGCCACATGCGGCTCTTTGGCCCCTTGAGTGTGGCTCTTCCACAAAATACCATGTGGGGGTGCACACGTACAATGCCATTGAAACTTTGTGGCCCATGGGCAGATGTCGGTTTTCAGCCTGGGTGAGTCTATTTTGAAGAAGTGGTTCGGGAGTGGGGGATGTTGGTCGGTTGGTCGAGCGTCGGGAGACACAGAGCAGGCAGGCCCTGGGATATGCAGCACGGGGGAGGTAAATTGTAAGGAATTTAATTTTATCAATAAATAATATCATTATTAAGTATGATATCAAATTTATTCAACATACCTATAGTTTAACTGAGACTTAAAACTTTACGTAAAGTTTATTAAGTTAATTTTAGGGAACGTTGTGGAGGAAAGATGTAGTGTCGAGGATTGAGAAAGGTATGTTGAGATGGTTTGGACATATAGAGAGGGTGAACGAAATAGACGAAACAAGTATACAAGACAAGTAGGGATGGGAGAGTTGGAAGGGGGCAATGAGTCTGAACGTACCTCAATCAGACTGAGGACGTTTTTAGCAAAGGCCAGCTTAGGAGTACCCTAATTAAGTTAATAACAATGTACCTACCTATATAGTTTAAGTTTAAAAATTTGGCTCTCAAATGAAATTTCAATCATTGTACTGGGTCTGAGTGACATGGGAAGGTGTTCGTGTCAGTCACACCTGGGAGTGAGTCAGTGGCCACTGCAAGCATGTGAAACCTGAATGTTTAAACATACAAACAAGCCGGTTCGCGTGGTTTTTAATCTCTCACGCACCCGGTTTTCCTGGCTCTCCTGTGGCAGGGGATGTGCTCCCCGGAGCCCACACAGCGGCCTAATGGACTTTAACGAGCTTGGGTGCTGAACTACACCGGCTGCAACATGGAACCGAAGCTCTGGACACTGGCCTTGCCTTTGGCTCTCCTGGAACCCTCGCTGCACCTTTTCCAGGACTGCCTTACGGGGCAGGGGACTTGGCAACTTGAGGAATATCACCCTATGCAAGTAAATCCTTTTTCCAAATAAATTTTATTCTCCCATGGGGGCTTCTGATAATTCTTATTTCCATGGTACCTCAAGAACCTTAACCCCACTCCCATGAGCAAGGGGGGAATTTGATTCACCAGTAACAGTTTTTCTTAAGAGATTAGATTAAATTCAGTTATCTAGTTAACTGTTTTTATTCTATAATTTAGGTGAATGTAGCCCTGTAATAGCAGCATGACAAAACAGAGTAGGAAGCATTGAAGTTGAAAAAAAAGAAAAGACAAAAATGTTCAAACTTTCTTTTGGTTTCTTTATTTTGTCCTGACCCCTCTTTCCTCTACTCTTTTCCTTTCCTTCTTTTACAATAAGAGAGCAAAATGTGCAGAGTCCGTGGCTTGGTTGTGCTGCTGCCTAACACATTTGCATTGTTTCTGTCCTTTTCAATGTAACAATAGTTTATCCAGGTCTTGGATTTATAGTTTAATCTATGTTGTCAGGATTAAAATGCTTTTTAATAAAGTAGTTGTGTAATTAAAAAAAAATAGCTATCAAGATTATACAGTCTGTATCCAGCAAATATATAGCTTTCTTACTTTTAGAAACATGATTTTTAGTAATTGTATCCTGTAACTGCTTCACTAATACTTGGAGCAAATCAGACCTAAAACTTCTGTTGAAAACTTAAACATTCTGTAGGTCAAGTAACGGGCATCCATTAAACAACGCTTATCTATCTTTGGTAATATCTAATTTTTATTATTTTGTTTTTTCTATAGACTTGATTTTATTTCCTATAGTGGTAGCTGTTTATCATAAAGATTTTTCAAATAAAAAGATTCAACTAATAATCTTAGTGGACTCTAAATCCTTCTAAACCCATATTAAAATAAGAAATTTGAATGTGGAAAATGGATAATAATAATGCTAAACAAAATTATTTTGTCTACAGATTCAATCTGTTAAGATAATTTTGTTTATATCTAAACAAGAGAACACAGAATATTTGTCCTGGAAATAGCCATTTATATCATGTAACATGATTATCCTTTCTTATTGCTAAAGAAACTAAAGCCCAGGGAAATATTTTCTCAAAGCGAAAAAGGTCTGGGTTTGGAAAGAAGAATTGAGCACATCTATTAATCTTTGCTCCCTTCTGACATCCAATTGATAAGAAGGGAATTTGTATTCAAAACAAAGTCTCAACTATCAGTGGCCTAACACAATACCATTGTATTTTAGATTACACAAAGTCCAGTACAGATGTTCCTATTGGGGGGCAGTTTTCACGTGAATATTCATTTATTGTCCTTCCATCTTGTGACTGTCAACCGAAGCAGGCCAGAAGTCATTCGCTTCATCTTATGCTTCTGGCAGACAAACAGGGGAAAAAAGCATGTAGAAGTCCATTATTTTGACATTAGTAAATGATCTATAAATTTTAGTTTTTGGTCTATCATATTTTGTTATATATGTGATTGTATGTAATTCATATATATTTTATACATACACATAATTTTATAGTCCTAGGGATTAATACTAACCTAATAATTTTTCTAGTGGTCTGGTGCATGGAATTCGTGCTTGGGGGAGGTGTCCCTCAGCCTGGCCTGCACCCTCACCAATTTGAGATCCCTCTCGAAATCCCCCCTGCCAGCCTGCTTGCCCCCAACTGCCCACGGTACCCTCACAGGTAACAGGTGCTGATTAGGGCATGATTGTTTCCTGGGACTATAGTTATGGAAGCTTTGCAGAGCGTTCCGCAGGCCTGGGAGGGATGGGCTCTGGCCAGCAGCCCTATAGCAGTGGTTCTCCCTGGAGGCACTGGCGGGGGGCAGGGAGTTAGTGGGGTGCTAGAGGGGCGGTGAGGCTGAAGGGGGAGTAACTGTCAAACCTTCCCGCTTGGCACCATTCTTTAAATTGTATGTGGCTGTTTTGCAGCTGTACCTGTTCAGGGCGGGGCTCCAATCTCCTGGAGTGGGGTGGGGGCCAAGCCAGCGTGGTGCCAGGCAGGCTGGGAGGGTGGGTTTAGCTGCACTCCCAGTCAGGTTTAGCACTCTTCCACTGCGGAGATGGCGCTGTTGCTGTAGGGGGTAAGGGTCTGACCCTGGGGGGCCCTCAGGCCTGCCTCTACCCGGGTCTGGAGTTGTACGGAGGAGAGGCCTGCCCAGCCCCAGGGGAGG
>NW_006297017.1:396091-397135 GCF_000327345.1 Myotis davidii | reverse complement strand
GGATTAATACTAACCTAATAATTTTTCTAGTGGTCTGGTGCATGGAATTCATGCTTGGGGGAGGTGTCCCTCAGCCCGGCCTGCACCCTCACCAATTTGAGATCCCTCTCGAAATCTGGGACTGCTGGCTCCTAACCGCTCACCTGCCTGCCTGATCACCTCTAACCACTCTGCCTGCTGGCCTGATCGCCTGCAACTGCCCCCCCCTTTCTATACAGATCACCCCCAACTGCCCCCACTGCCGGCCTGAATGCCCCAACTGCCCCCACCCCGCTGGCCTGCTTGCCCCCAACTTCCCCCTAAATTGTATGTGGCTATTTCACAGCTGTACCTGCTCAGGGCGGGGCTCTAATCTCCTGGAGTAGGGTTGGGGGCCAGCCAGGGTGGAGCCAGGCGGGCTAGGAGGGCATTTTTAGCTGGGCCCCCAGCGAGGTTCAGTGCATTTCAGCTGTGGCGACAGCGCTGCTGCTGTCGGGGAGGAAGGGTCTGACCCTGGGGGGCCGCTCAGGCCTGCCTCCACCTGGGTCTGGAGTTGTAGGGAGGAGAGGCGTGCCCAGCCCCAGCGAAAGGGGCCCGGCAGAGGCGGACTGTGGGCCTCGGGTGCCTCGGGGGTGGTGATGGGTGGTCGCTGGCATGCTATTGTTGTGGGCATCCTTGGTGGGGGTGGTGGGGGTGTCGGGGGTGTCAGGGAAGAGATTGGGAGTTGGAGGTGCGGGCTACAGCTACCTCCGAGGCTGGGTCTTCTCCCTTTCCAGTCAGCCTCCCCGTTCCCCTGGGGGTGCAGGGCTGGGTTAAGGTGTCCGTCAGGGGGATTGTAAGAGCTCCCCATGGCTGCTTCCTCTTCCTTCTTTGCAGTCTGGGCTCCTGTCAGGCGCTCTTCTCAGAACCCCTGGAACTTGGCTCTGGTAGCCCGCCCCCTGCTGCATGTGCATCAATATGCAAATAGGTCATTATGGGGACACCGTAATGGCAATTAGCATATTTCCTCTTTTTTTTTTTTTTTCCTTAAATGGAACATCCACTTTATTCTTTTTTTTTTAATTT
>NW_006297017.1:390320-394726 GCF_000327345.1 Myotis davidii | reverse complement strand
TCAGAATTTGACTTCAGCACTGCGCCTCCTCTGAGTGTCCGTATGCGTTATTCTTTCCTCCTAGTTGTAGGACTTCCACTCAGCCACCGTTCATGTGGGTCTGGGTGATGTCCGTTCGGTCTTTTAGTTTCACTTTTGAAGTGGTTGTTCGAGGCGACAAACTCCGGAGTTAACCTATGCCGCCATCTTGGTTCTCCTCCAGCATATTACCTCTTTATATGCATAGATTTTATTTGTAAAGATAAGTTTTGGTTCAGATCTGGCCATGGCCAACACATATTGAAAGATATATGATCCTGAAAAAGTATATATTTTACTTACAAGATATTCAAATGTATAAAACAAAAAGGGATATGTCTTAATACCAATGTTAACCTATGCCGCCATCTTGGTTCTCCTCCAGCATATTACCTCTTTATATGCATAGATTTTATTTGTAAAGATAAGTTTTGGTTCAGATCTGGCCATGGCCAACACATATTGAAAGATATATGATCCTGAAAAAGTATATATTTTACTTACAAGATATTCAAATGTATAAAACAAAAAGGGATATGTCTTAATACCAATTCCCACTATTTTAGATTGCTGTAACATCTAATTTTTCACTGTTTGAGGAGCTGATAAAAGCCATAATATTTAGCTTTCCCTTTGCACCTTTAATTTAACATTAAAACTGACAATAAAGCCTTAAGATACTATCATAACAATCTTTTATACATACCCTGACTTCTCACCTATCCTTTATCATTAGTGTTTTGTTTATATATTTTTAAAACGAAATGGGGTGTGTTTTTATCTAACATGTGAAGTACCTGATTATGTTGATACCATTGTAAATAACCCAGTTAGTATAACTGAAAAGGAGCAAAGGAAAAGCCAAATGCTATGGGCATGCCATTTGTGCAGCTTTGCCAGAAAGCTGCAATTTAGACAGGTGCCCAGTAGAGTCTGGGTGAAATAGGGAAGGTACTTTCCTGTCAGTCACACCTGGGAAGAAGTCATTGGCCAGAGTAGGAGTGGCCACTGCAAGCACTGTAAGACTTAAGATACTTAAGTTCCTAAACAAAGGAGTTCTCTCTTTTGCTCTCTTGGTTTGTACTCCTGGCTTACAGGGCTGTCTATGTCCTCTGTATTCGCTGGCATGGCCCACAGCCATGTTGACCATGTGCATAATGGACTAATAGACTGTAACTAGTCTGATACTGTACTGGACCCAGCTCCACGCTGGAGTGGAAACTTTGAGCACTAGCTTGCTTTTAACTCTACTGAATCCCCAGCTGCACCTCTTCCAGAACTGGATGAAGGGAAATGGCACATTAGAATCCAATGATGTAATTCCAACAAATAAAAATCACTCATCTTCTTGCACAAATCTCAGAAAATTATTTTTCTTGAGATATCATAAGGACTTGACCCATAGCACTACTTCCACTGGTGGATACCTTACTTTTAACGATAAAATTTGAAAAAATTATAAAATTTATCTATATGATAAAATGACAATAAGGCCAAACGAGAACAAAATAAACTAATACTTAAAATTGTGCAAAATACATTAAATATCAACTTACTAGAGTCCCGGTGCATGAAATTTGTGCATGGGTAGGGACCTTAGGCCTGACTGGCAGGAAGGGCCAATGGGACCTTCCTTCGTTCCATGCTGCCCCCTAGTGGTCAGCACACATCATAGCAAGTGGTTGAACTCTCAGTTTGTCCAACTCCCGAGGGGACAATTTGCATATTAGCCTTTTATTATATAGGATTATCCTCATTTTAAAGGTGAAGGAGGGAAGACTCAGAGACAGAGACTTCAGATAGTGCTTAAGCCAGTGATGGCGAACCTATGACACGCGTGTCAGAGGTGACACATGAACTCATTATTTTGGTTGATTTTTCTTTGTTAAATGGCATTTAAATATATAAAATAAATATCAAAATATAAGTTGTTGTTTTACTATGGTTGCAAATGTCAAAAAATTTCTATATGTGACACGGCACCAGAGTTAAGTTAGGGTTTTTCAAAATGCTGACACGCTGAGCTCAAAAGGTTCGCCATCACTGGCTTAAGCAGTGAAATCAGGACATAGATGCATTTTCCCCCTAATTTTATTTTAAAGCCTATGTATTTAGAAATGCTGACAAAAGTTTGGTCTCTTAAACTTCACTTTATTATATAAGTTGCAGGCAACTAAATAATATTATTCCACTCTTATTTTTCAGAGGAACATAATGAGGCCCAAAGATGTAAGCTGATGTGAATAAGGCTCAAAGAGCATTCCTAACATACAGTCTTTAATAAATTAATCCATTCAGTTCTGAACCTGACCCTCACCCTAAAACCATAACCCTATCTGTAACTGTTTCCCTTACTATTAGCTAAAATTACAACAACCTAAAAGTGGTTCCCTAAAAATATATATTGGACATAAGAGGGAAAGAAATATTTCCCTAAAAAAAACGATTAAGTTTTCTGCATTGAACAAATTTTGGGGAAATTGTTAGAATATCTTCTCAGAGGCAATAATCAAATTCTTTAAGCTCGGAAGATGTTTAAGGTCTTTCAATTTAAGATGAAAGATTACATAAAATAAAAATATTTTACTATTTAAAATAAAATATTCAAATCTCCAAATTAGAAATGAGTTGTACTTTTATTTATCCAGATTTTAGACAAAGTACTATATTACACAATCTTAGCAAAAAAAACAAAACAAAACAGAGTAGTAAGTTATCAAATAGTATGTTTAATATAGCCTAAAACTAATCTTAATCAACTTTGTCCTTTTGTGAAAATTTAAAGTTGGAGAAAAAATTTGTTTTTTAACTAGAAAATTTTCAATAAAATATAGGTCCTATAAAAATACAGAATTTGAGGAAATTGCTCTTTCTTAACCTTCAAATGTTTGCATAGGTTATAAAGTAATTTTTATAGCTCTAATTTTTATGCTAATATGAAAGAGTAACACTTTTTTATTTTAGTGCTAGAAGTGGCACATGATCTTGCCACCTAATAAATAATTTGAAACTTAGTCAAAAAACTTATTAATATAATTTTATCTTAGTAGTTGAGAGTAACACTTTTTTATTTTAGTGCTAGAAGTGGCACATGATCTTGCCATCTAATAAATAATTTGAAACTTAGTCAAAGAACTTATTAATATAATTTTATCTTAGTAGTTGCTTTCATTTCCCTTTCCAAATTTTCTAATTGTGTTCAGGCAATGATTACTTTAAAGTCTACTGATTACTCTTTCACTAAGTAAAAACTCATTTTATTATAGGGATTAAGATTCAACCTTTTTACCTATGTTGACATCAGTATTTCTTAGATTAAACTACATTTAAGTACGAATAATTTGAATCTTAGCTCTATTTTAATGCTGAAGAATATGCCAAAAAAAGGAAAACCAGTTGCACAAATCTACCTAGACTTTTTCACTTGATCATACATAGTTCAAATATAACCATAGCCACAAAAATTGAAAACAATATTGTTTTAATTATTAAAGGTTCAAAATGAAATATCACTCCTACCATCTTGTTTCATTTTCCAGGACTTAACAAGGTTGAAAAGAATAAAGAGACTTAGCCATTCCCTTATTCCACCTAAAGGGAACCCCTTTGCTCCCAAACCAAAAGGCATTGGATGAAACCATGTGAAGAAAGTGGATGGATTATGGCTGAGTCAGCACACACCTCTCACTGCTTTAAGAACTCTGTTCTGGCCTCCCAGCTTCTGAATCTAATCATGGCTCTCAGGCACTAAATCCATCTCCTGAAATTTTAAAGATGAGAACCACATATATAATTGATAGCTTAGCAGCAGATGCGGGCCTCACAAACAGGCCCAACAGATGAAGAGAGACATTCCTGAGATTCAGTCAACAAGCAGTGTGTTGCATTCAGATGACTCTGTTTGTTGATGGGTTTCTGAAAACCCAGAAACTGTTTAGGATGCAAAATGTAATCTCTTTAAATTATGAGACCAGAAGACAGAGGCATAAAAATTCTCTGAGTTATTCAGTGAGAGCTAAGAGTTACGTTCAGAAGACAACTATAGATATAATTAAACATAGTATTCTAAAACCTTGCAGGATTTAGATTATGTGAATTTTTCTTAAATAATTGACAAAGAGCTAGTAAAATAGAAATATGCCCAAATTGAAACAGGAATTTTTGGGGGTGAAAATGACAGGTTTTAGGAAATTTTAGAAATTAAGAGGACCATGGAAGCAGCACAGGGCTGCAGAGCAGCAGAAGGAATATTTCCATAGAATAGGGCAGCTGAAAAGCTGAAACAGGTACATTTCCATAGAATGAGGGACCTGGGGGCAGCAAAAGGTCTATATTTACAAAACAAAGAGAAGGAAGCCCTTCATCCAGAAGGAGAATAAGAAAGTCCA
>NW_006297017.1:383373-390099 GCF_000327345.1 Myotis davidii | reverse complement strand
CTCAGTGGGCTTCTTTCCCCCTCCCCACGTGGGAGTCTGTTCTGTGGGACTCTTCCCCCTTCTTATGTGGGAGTCTGTACTTGTTCTTTAATAAATTTCCGCCTTTGCTATTCCATCTTTTAGGTTCATTCTTCGACTCCGGAGGACAAAGAATCCGGGTTCCATCCGGCTTAGTGGATGGAGCATCGGCCTGCAGACTCAAGGGTCCCAGGTTCAATTCTGGTCAAGGGCATGTACCTTGGTTGCGGGCACATACCCAGTAGGGAGTGTGCAGGTGGGCGCTGATTGATGTTTCTCTCTCATTGATGTTTCTAACTCTCTATCCCTCTTCCTTCTTCTCTGTAAGAAATAAATAAAATATATTTACAAAAAAAGAATCTGGGTTCCAGTCCAAAATCATGAGCTTGGAAAATTTTGCAGTTATCTCAACAAATAACAAAAGAAAATATGGAATCAAAATATGTTGAATTTGGGCAAATAAGAATGATTTTTTAAAAATATATTTTTATTGATTTGTTACAGGGAGGAATGGAGAGGGATAAAAAGTTAGAAACATTGATGAGAGAGAAACATCATCAGCTGCTTACTGGGGATGGAGCCCGCAGCCAAGGCACATGCCCTTGACCAGAATCGATCCAGGGACCTATCAGTCCATTGAGCCAAACTGGTTAGGGATAGAATGCCTTTTATAAATATAATTTCAAGAGAAAAAAACAGAGAAGTTGACACTTGTAAAAAGTTATAAATATTCTCAAAGGGATAATTTTTTTTCCTTATGAAATGAGAAAAATCAAAGTATTGTGCAAATGACTCAAAAAGTAAACAATAGTTTAACATTGCATAATGTTTTTGCACGTGAATGCATAAAATTCTTCTTTTAGTAAAGGCTTATTAAAATGCTACTTACGTAGTACATTATAAAATTGAGCTTTATGGCTAGGCTATAGATAATTGCTAGTCTTTTTTCTCTTTCCAGAAAAGTTTATTTTTATTATTGCATCTTAAGATGAAGATAATACTGTTCTGAAATTCTAGAATTGATTTATTACTTTCAAAATGTATACTATGATGTTGATATTTTGTGGAAATAAAGATGCAGGGAAATGTTTAGCATATTTAGAAAAACAACAACCTCCTGTTTATTTAAAATAGTAAACACCAAGACCATTATGAAATTTGAAATACCTGGGATATTTCTTAATATTGTTAGTTTCTCATACTAATAAACCTCTTCTAAAATTTAACCCAGGGCCACACAAACATATATTGAACATAACTTTCAAAAGCCAGAACAAAGAAGAGAATATGAGATTTGTAGCTAAGTACATTTTTCCAGAAAGGCATTTATAAACAGCAAAAACAATGTAGCTACTTTTTAGACCTTATTATCTCTCAGATTCAATGAGAATTTTAAGATATTTAGAGACTATAGGTCAATGTTCTGAAGCTATGAACATGCATGAGATCATGAAATGGAATGCATAGCATAGAGGGCTAGATGGAAAAGTACACATATTTTAGTGCAGAGATGGATGAACTGCAGGGTCAATGACCTGCAGCCTTTAAAAAGGTAAGTAGCCTCTGGCAGTGGTCAGTTATGCAAACATGCAGGTGGAAAGGTGTCAGGAAGCCTAGCTGATTGCATTGGGGATTGGCTATCACAGTGGCTGGCAAACTGCGGCCCCTTGAGTGTGGCTCTTCCACATAATACCATGGGTGGCCATGCACTCTTCCACAAAATACCACATGCAGGCGCGCAGAAACTCTGTGGCCACGCTCAAGGGGCCAAAGAGCCTCATGTGGCTCATGAGCCGCAGTTTGCCGACCACTGCGCTATCACATTTCTCTCACCTTGTGACAGAGGTCGCCTTTAGAAGCATCCCTGCACTGTTAGAGCAAGTGTGAATCCACCAAACATAGGTCAGAGCTTACCCAGTTGCAAAGGCACCTACAAAGATGTGTAAGGAGAGCAAACACAGGGGATGTGGATGAAGTAGAAGCAAAACTGTTTGGATTGGGCCATCAAGATCCTCTTCTTTTTTTATCCTCAAGATTCTATTACCTGGCAGAATCTTAAGGCACTGGTTGTTCCCACATGGCTCAATGTTTTAGCTAGAGTCACAGTACAGTTAGATTAATGATTAATGTGAATAAAGGAACTCTAGAAAAGAAAAGCCTTCATGACATAAATGACCATATATAAGTAGTACCAGTGCAGATGAAATAAAAGTCACAACACTAAAATATTTACTAAAAACTGAACACTTAACGAAATGAACCACTTTTCAGTGATTTGTCCTTTCCCTTAACATTGAAATATACTCGCTTTCTAAATAATTTACATTTAGGTCAATTTCTATTTGATTTAGATAAACTGTAGAAGTGGAGTGGATGGGGGTAGAGAGTAAAGCAACAGAAGAAAACAGCTGTACAATGAAATTGCAAATACCTAAAAAAGTTTTGGAATATTTAGAAATTTATTCAGATGGTTTCAGAGAACAGAGATTTTGGCAAATGAAAAGTTGATGATAAGACCAAATAAAGTGGAAGTAGAAAAAAATGAATATAAAAGAGGATATATCTTCAAAAGAATACTAGAGGCCCGGTGCACGGATTCGTGCACTAGTGGGGTCCCTCAGCCTGGCCTGCACCCTCTCACAATCCAAGACCCCCTAGGGATGTAGTAGAGCACAAAGCGGCAGGCGGCCAAGGAGGAGCCAGAGCCCGGGCTGGGTGCCCTACAGGAGAGGCTTGTGCAGCCACAGCTGCACTTGCCAGCCATAAGCCCAGCATCTGGCACCAGTCAGTCAGCTGAGTGGCGCTCCCACTGTGGGAGCACACTGACCACCAGGGGGCAGCTTCTGCATTGAGCATCTGCTGATCAGTGTATGTCATAGTGACCAGCCAACTGGTTGTTCAGTTGTTTGGTCACTTAGGCTTTTACATATATAGACTAGAGGCCTGGTGCATGAAATTTGTGCATCGGAAGGGGTGTCCCTCAGCCCAGCCTGCAACCTTTCCAATCCAGGACCCCTCAGGGGATGTCCAACTGACATCCTGATCCCACAGGGATCAAAGCATATTCTGTCCACAGAAAAATAGAAACTAAAATCTACACATCCCTCTCACAATCCCTCTCGCAATCTGGTACCGCTGGCTTCTAACTGCTTACCCACCTGCCTGCCTGATCCCCCTAGCCACTCTGCATGCCTGCCTGACACCCCTAACTGCTTCCCTGCCTGCCTGAATTGCCCCTAACCCCCTCTGCATGCCTGCTTGATCTCCCTAACTGCTCTTCCCTGCCAGCCTGACCCCCTAACTCCTGGCCTGATCCCCCTAACTGCTCTCCCCTGCTGGATTGATCACCCCTAACTGCCTCTGCCTTGGCCCTGCCACTGTGGCTTTGTCCAGAAGGATGTCCAGCCTAATTAGCATTATTAATATAGATGGTTTGGCTATCAAAAAGTCTAAGAAATTCACTGATAGAATTGTGAAATAATTTTGCAGTATTGATCAAATTGATATGAAGCTGTAAAAATTAATGATACAAGTTTACCATTCTATCATTATACTATCATAAATTTTGTCAAAGAAACACTACCCAAAAAATCTATTCTTAGTTTAGTGTTTGCATGGAAAGATAGGTGAGTGCCTACTTATAATTTTGAGTTTATTTGTACTAAAAATAATTGTCAATTCAACTTGTGTTTGTTGTTATTGTTTCAGATAAAGTCCCAATATTTAAAAAAAAAAAGTGTACTAAAAATAATTGTCAATTCAACTTGTGTTGTTATTGCTTCAGATAAAGTCCCAATATTTAAAAAAAAAAATGTGTCTTACCTTCTACCTTCTTATTTTTCAACTTTATTTTTTGGCCTTTTATTCTGATGTCAATTATCATTACTGTACAATAAGGAAGTTCCTGTTTATAACTTATAAATTTAATTGGTAAGGACACAATTACATTTGATGTAGGTTTCCTTGTAATTATTTGGAATGAAAATCTGGGGCATTAATTTATATGTATTTATATTCCTGACCTTTTTTTTTTCTTTTTAACTATCATCAACTGGCAGCTTGTTAGAAATGAAGAATATCAGGGGCCACCCCAGACCTACAAACTCAGATTTTCCATTTTAAACATATCCTCAAGTGACTCATGTGTGCACTAAAGTTTAAGACACTCTAGACCAGTTCTCAAATGCAGCTTTCATGCACAAAAATCATTGTTCTTGTTAATAGATGGTCATCGGTAATTTTTATAAGCTCCTCAGATGATTCCAATATTTAGCCAATGTGTGAACCCACAACAGGTAAACACCGTGGGGGTTAACGCATGTGCTAATTAATATGACTTTCTCAAGAGCCCAATAAAATGTCTTGGCATACATTAATGTGTTTGGCAAACCCAGAATGTCATTTCTATACTCCAAAGACATGAATTGATACAGCATGAATTACAAGTGGTTAACTGAATTTGGGGATTTCAATTCTATAATGCCTCCCTCAGTTATATTCTAAGACAGATGCAATAATGGAAACTTAAACCCCAGTGACCATGAATAAAGCACACTGACCTTGAGGTAAAGCTGACAGTGGCCTTTTCGTTATGAAAATAATAGCTTTTGTCACTCACCTTATGAGGTGAAATCAAACAAATACTAAGAATTCTGCAAATATAAAATATTTTTTTATGTAAGGACAAAACTACCATCGCATCAATATTATTCCACCCAACAAAGTATGTTTTGCGTACAAACAATAGAAACTAAAATCTACACAACTATATATTAGCAAGAGTCCAAAGCTGGGGTTTCTTTGTTCTTGATTAATATGTGTTCCTCATTCTTCTTCTTTTTTAAAAATATATTTTTATTGACTTTTTACAGAGAGGAAGGGAGAGGGATAGAGAGTTAGAAACATCGATCAGCTGCCTCCTGCACACTCCCCACTGGGGATGTGCCCACTACTAAGGCACATGCCCTTGACCAGAATTGAACTTGGGACCCTAGAGTCCACAGGCTAACACTCTATCCACTGAGCCAAACTGGTTAGGGCTGTGTTCCTCATTCTTTAGAGTGCTTTCAAAATGTACAATACAAGTCACATATGATTCTTTGTTTCCTTGCTTGGTAACCTTTTTGACTGAGGTAAATCAAATATTAATTTTAACCTAAGTTGAAATAAAATATTAATCTGTGAGATTTAAAAACACCACTTAATGAATAATGCATTGATTTTAATTCAGTTAAACATTCTTGGGAAAAAGTACTCAGGATAAAACTAGTTACAGTGGGTCGTCACTAGGCTATATAACACACAAATTAATTCAAATATTCTTTATATTATAAAGCTAGCTATTTCTAAGCATTCAGACACATAGAGAGCATGGATTTAGAAGAAACTATTTTTAAAGATATCTTCTGTAAGTTTTCCCACAAGTCTCTCATCCCTAAAAATTTAGAAAATGGTTAATACAGTAATACCTAGGGCTTCCTCTCTGACATGATTTATGCTTTGCAATCATAAAATATTGTATCTAGTCAACTGAATTTTAAGCAGCTGAATGCTAGTCAGAGAATTTTATCCCACTTAGGAATGAGTTCACAGTGACAGAATATATTTCCCTTAAGAGTTCAGACATTGTGAATGAGAAAATACTCCCAGTCTGGGCTTGAATCTCTGAAGAAAAAGGCACTTACTGCAACTATTTTCTGAGTCACTTAAAATATATGGCCCTGACTACCAGTGCCTTCTCGATTTCTCACTTCATATATGAATTAGAGCTATTCCTCTCCCAGAAAATCTGGGAATGTTTCTTAAAGTTGGAAAAAAGCTGAAAGAAAGAAAATCAATGATCACTTAATTTTTGTTGAGGGAGGGGATTATTTCCTCTGTTCTGATTTTTAAAAATCTGTTCTCACTTTAAGTACCCATTCAAACAAGTCCAAAAAATTATCTCCATACTGTTAATTTCATAAGGAAATCCTGATATTTTATGAAAATCAGAAAATAAACATTATTTCATTTGCATTTCTTTCCAGATAAACACTGTTCTAGTGGCTTGTGGAAGAAAACTGATCTTCCATTGAGTAGACCCAAGTGCCTTAAAGAAAATGGATATTTATGAATAAACCTCTTAGGGCTACAGATTCATCATTTTGCTTTGTTTCTCTAAGAAACTCAGGAGAGTTCTGTGACTTACTAGCTGGGGAGTAATTCATTTATTGTTGACAGCTAGGCCCTGAACGAGGAACTGGCACAAACAACACTGCAGAGTGGCACTAAATAAAGATTACCAGAATATTAGGTCTTCCCACATGATATTTGAGGGATGATAGTCAAAAACTGATTTGAATTAATATTTTATATCAGATTATCATGCCAATGACACAGCGCCTTCAGGATATTCCTAAAGATTCTTATATCATTTGATTTTCAAAGAAGAAAAAGAAAAAAAAAACAGTATTAGATTACTTAGGTCAAAAGATGTGATAACTATCAGGATGTAAATGACATTCTTGGAAGATTGGAAAATATCAAGAATACTGACACAATTACAGCACAATGCAGGTTTAGCCTAAATAAAACCTAAGTAAATGCAGATAATGGTGTTATGATAAGAAGAAATACAAACATGCAGTTACAACTGTAGCCTTTACTGCCTGGGCCATACTCAGGCACAGCTTAAACAATGTTCTGCCTTTGCACATCTGTGAGCAAGTT
>NW_006297017.1:373571-383206 GCF_000327345.1 Myotis davidii | reverse complement strand
GGAAGAGAGAGGGATAGAGAGTTAGAAACATCGATCAGCTGCTTCCTGCACACCCCCTACTGGGGATGTGCCTGCAACCAAGGTACATGCCCTTGACCAGAATCGAACCTGGGACCCTTCAGTCCGCAGGCCGACGCTCTATCCACTGAGCCAAACCAGCCAGGGTGAGCAAGTTCTATTTTAAAACTCACTTGCATAACAAGGTCAAGACTTGATTTCAGGGTGATCCTGAAATCGTCTTGGCAGAAGTCCTGAATGAAGATATCTATCGTGTAGAGACATCAGGTAGAGAATATTTTTGATAAAAATATGTGATTTAAACACATTAATACTCATAGATTCAGATCACATTTAACAGAAATATACAAATGGAGCTGGGGGGTTCAAAATTGATTTTATGAGTGGTTCGATTCATCTCACAGAAGTAAACATGCCATTTTGAAGAAATCAAGCAGGATTGAACATCACACTCTATTTTACAGAAATACACTTTCCTGTCCATCTGTTATCAGAAAGTCTTATTAATCATAATGCTTTTTCTTTTCATCCCACTGTTTTGAGCAGTTGGTTTCATTATCAGGTTCCTGAATGACTGTCTTGGACTTCTGATAACCAACCTTACCATTAAGACTAATATTTCTATTGTTTTAGTTTGGTCTACCCTATTTCTGGTCTGTTGCTTGTCTAGTTCTATCTCCTGAAATTCAACCTAGTAATTTTGTGAATTCTGGTTCTTATTTTGCCATCAGCAGATTGATCATTTAGTCTTCATCGTCCCATTGATGGTTGGCTTTTATTGCCTACCTTATTTGGGCTCACTTTATTTTCTTTTTACTTCATTTACAACTTGTCTGCAAGTACCAAATTATTCTATGTTCAGGTATATTATGTGATTATAGTTGTTACATAAGTGTGATGCATTGATTTCATAATTCCTAATGCTATTTTACACATTAAAATGATTATGTGAAAAGACTCGCGCTGATGCTAAAGACAGAGCTGACTCAAAAAGAGGGAGAAAAATTAATGCAGAAAGCAAGAAGTAACAACACTAACAAAATTAAGATATTTTAATGGAGGTAATTTTTCTAAAACCCAATACTTTCTACCTTTTAAAATATACAACTTTAAGGATATTCATTGTTTGCTGAGATTCTTTAAAGTTCCTGGGAAAAGGAAGTTGACAGAAGTAGACTATACACAGCCATTAACTTGGAAAAAGCTTATTAGAAATGATGTTATAACATTTTTGAAATTTATATTTATTGTTGAAAGTGTTACAGATGACCCCTATGTTGGTTTTTGTTTTTCCCATTGACTCCCTCTACCCTGCACCCAATGTTATAACATTTCCTTCATTGTGACTATTTCCCTATTTCTGCTCATCAAGGGAAGCTAAGTGACATGGACTTTACAAATTTTGTGTGAACCCAAACACCTGGACAGCCATCTCACTAATAAAAGGATCCGAGTAGCAGAGAGTGAGTCACTCGAAAACATGAAGCCATACCAGTCATGCTTTTCTCTATCTTTCCCTTGTCCTATGAGAACAAATTTTTGTTCTGTATAGAAGCCTTTTACCTAGATAAAACTTCCATAGAGCTGAGCAGCATCCATAAATTTTAGATAGAAAATGTATATATCATACTTAACTTTGGAATATGTTCACACTAATTCTTTTTATTATTTACAAAAGGAATGACGAACATAGGATCCATTTCTAAGATAGTTCAAATTCATTTTATATCATGGAAAGAATACTTTTACTTTGGGTACAACAGAAATTATATGAAATTAATTGAATATGATTGGAAGAATTTTGAATAAAATAATTATTTCCATATGTTGTCTCTATAAAAAGAAATATCCCGTGTAAGGGGCAGGGTTTAAAACTTTATTTTTCAAGTAACTGTTAATGTAGAGTACATGTAGCAGATTTGGGGAAATTGGGAGTGGCCGCACTGTTATTGAGACTTTCTGAATCTTCACATATAATCAGACCAGAGAAGCTAAGTATAAAAACCAAAATTGAGTGGCTGCAAGATGCAATGTTATCAGCCTTTGCAGGAAGAAGCAAGCTAACATCGGACACACCTGACAATAGGAGAAGACTAAAATAGGCAATAGACATTAGTTGGTTTTAAAACATGACAGGTGGATTTGATAATTGCAGTTTCCACTGAGAGGGTTTCTCCCACCCTGTTAGAGGTGACTATAACAGGGCTGGAGCACCGAATCCTTAACATTGCTTAAACTGAGCTCCCTTCAGGTTCTGACACAGAGGAGAAACTCCTTTGATTGGAATCAAAACTAATAAGGCGCAGAAAAACATATAAAAAGGGGCCATAAAGAGAACCAAGGAGATGTTTAGAAATAAAGGGACATTTATTTCATGAATGAAAATTGAAATAGAAGCAATAGAGGAGTGAAATAATATAACGGCAAAAATGCCAATGCCTTAAGAGTAACAAAAGATATAACGGAAAATATATTTAAAAATCAAGAATATGGAGATATAAGTAATTAGAAAGTGAAATATTGAATATCGATAATATAGAGTTAAAAGGGGGACTTAATGAAAAAATTCAAAGCAGAGAGCTAATACTAAATCTGATAATTCAAAAAAATAAACTTTACTGAAATACTACAGATTGAAAGCACATATTGAAAGACCACACTCTGGACCTGAAAATAACAATTCAGAATGAAGAAAATGCATATTCTAGCCAAATCCCTGAATATTAAAGGAAAAGAAAAAAATTTCCTTTGTGTTGTTACAGAAAAACCGGACCAGAACCAAACAACGCTCTGAGAGTTTGGAGTTACACTTTATTCACCGCGGCGGGCTCAGGGAAATGAAACCAAATCTAAGCAAAACTACAAGCAAAACTTCCCTTTTTATGGAAGAGCCAGCTCTTTGTGCGCTTGCTGGCGGCGGCCTTGAAACTGCACAGTTTTATCCAATTAAAAAATGCACCTGGCATGGCCTTGAGTGTATCTAGTCTCTGGCCTGCACGGTCAGATAGCTAAGTTTATCTCCCCCACTATTCAAGCAGGCTAGAAAGCAAAGTTACTTTTTTCAGAATAGGAGGCCGTCCAAAGAATAGCAGAGAATTCCAAACGGCAGTTTTTACAGAATAGGGGTTTTCCTTCACAGTGTCACTAGGCAAGAAGAACAAGTGACATATGAAAACTTAGAAACACTAGCCAACACATAGCAACAAGCATTTCTCATTTGAAGATGGTGGTTTGGAGCACCATTTTTCCATTAAATGTAGATGGAACTTACGGAAAAATGATTTTAGCTTGCACACTATAAGTCTAGATCTCTGACATCGTAAGGGACTAGCTTTCCAGTTTTTATTTCAAATTAGAACACTGCCTCAGAGCTAATTGAGCATTGAAATATCCTGTTATGTGTGCTGCTCTCTTTTAGAAGTATTTATCATTTTTCATCCAGATCTGAAAAGTAACAGATGTGTCACATTTGTGAGTATTCAAGCCACAGATCACCATATTTTAGTGTATTTTCTTCACTTTCCAGTGTCTTTTAAATGTATGCATACTCACTCTGAATATTTATACCATTTTTCAACTTGCATATCATGCAAATAATACATTAGTTTTTTTATCTTTGACTATAAAGATTTAATGGTCACATTGGATTTTATTACATGAATGCATTTTTAATCCAACTTCTTGTTGAATATTGTCCTATTGTAAATTAGGCTGAGAAGAGTATTATCTCTTGATTGTTCAAAATATTATCTTAAGAGGCTGGTGGTAAACATAAGTCATTTTAAACTGAGTCCACCAATATTTCAATAAGGTTGAAGAAAAGGGTAGTATAGTGGGGATAGGGGAGAAGGAAGAAGGGAGAGAATTCCTACAAATAAAAATTTAAAAGTAACAGATCAATGTTATAAATAGGGGAAAATAGCAATAGCAAGGGGCTAGAAGAGGAGCCTAAACAGAGGTAGGTCCAAATTCCACAGGAAAATAAACATTCCTGACTTCGATGTTACCCATTTCTTGAAGCCACGTGAAACTCATTTTACTTGTTACCTTTCAATGAGCCAACAGTGGTCACTCGTCATTCCGCCCGCGGAGAGAGGGACTATGGCTCTATTATTTAGCAAAGACACGTAGAAAAGTGGTGTATTCTCCCAAGAATAACGACACTAACCAGATGGAGGGAGAGGTCTGATCCTGGCCCCCATTAATTTTATAATCTACTAATAAATTTATTTTAAAATGTTTAGTAAAGCATTCTCCATCGTGTTGGTCTCGGGAACCTTTGTTGGAGTTGCTCCTGGAGAGGACGCGAGGGCTGGTTGGCCCCCAGGCTGGATCCCAGAGTCTGAAGCGCCCCACCCTCCTTGTCCTTGGAGAGGACGGTCCATCCTCACAGCTGGGCCGGTTCAAGGGCGGAATCTCGAGAGAGTGAGGTGATACCGAGCGCACCTGGGTGTACTCGGGACTGAAGCCCATGGAAGCCTCTATATAAGCGTTTAAGCCTCTGGCCAGCGCTGTTGCTGTCTCCTTGTACTGAAAACAGGACTTTTAGGTAAGTTTCCTTGCTTGTTGGCTCTGCCACCTACCAGTCTGGGGTGGTTTCCCTCTTTGTTGTGTCTCTCCTGCCCAGGTTCCCAGCCAGTTTCAAATTTCACCCAGGAACCTCCTGAGGTGGTGAAACAACGCCCCTTTAAACTGTTAAAAACTATTGAGGACTCTAAGGAGATGTTGTTCATGTGGGCTATACCCATATTTATCATACTGGATATTAAAACTGAGGAAAATATTTACTGATATTACATTCTAACATAAATATTTTTTGAATAAAAAAATAACTGTTTCCCAACCAAATATTTTAGTGAGAAGGGCACTGTATTAAGTACATTTAAATCTCTGTCATGACTGGCTTAATAGAAGATAATAGCTATCTCATATTTGCTTCTACATTCAATCTGTAGAAATATATTGTCTTGGTTTGCGGTAAATAAAGAAAAATCCAGGCTCAAACAGATACTTATTTAGAGATGTGATAATTATGGAAATGTCATAATTGTTTAATACAGCAAAAGTCAGCAATCCAAAACCGTCAGGGCACTGATTTTACTCCATAAAATTGATTGGTCTGTCTTGCACTTTGCCTGGATCTTTTATTCAAACATGATTTTTATAACAGGCATTTGACAAATATCGGTTCACTGAGTTATGCAGATCTAAATGTTTGACACATTTCATTACGCAACAACAAAAAGCCATATTTTTAACATTACAGCCAATCTTGTCAGTATTTAAGTATCTGGAAGCTTTCAAGCCCTCAGGGACTAATACAAGTTTTTCAAAATTCTAATTTTCACTTGAAGGCCCAGATTTTATCATTGACAAAAATACTGTCAGATATTTTCCGTGACATTACATGCTTTTGTTCATTGTTGATAAAATGTGTGTCAAATATTCAAGTCTGATTAACCATAGGTTGTCTGTTCATTGTTTTTTATCCAAGTAAAATTGACTTTATTTAAAAAAGCAGCTATTCCAGCTGGTAGCATACACAATCAGTTGGACAAGTGTTTTTCCTTGAATTACTAATCATACTTCATTATACAGCAGAAATGATTTAAGCACATTTCTCATTTTGTCATACAAAATATAAAGCCATGTGCCGAAACATTAACATTTAATAAAACTAATAAATTTTATTGCATCTTCAAGGACAATCTTAAGTGAAACTGATTTTTTTTTTTACATCTTTATAGTGATGAAGAATAGGATGATACTAGTATATTTCAGGGCCATTGACTTTTGGGGGGGCAATTTACCAGCAAGTGTTTCCACCATTGCTGATACATCATCCTTGAAAATGTTATACAATGAAAAAGGCATAGAGGAAAGGTAATGTGATGTCAGTAAAAAGAATTTTAACCTTGCAGACACTCTCAAAGTGTTACAGGAAACCTCAGGGGTCTGAAAACTACCTTTTTGAGGACTTATATTGCAGTGAAATAAAATTCTAAGACTATATTAGTCCCCATTTTGAGTCAAATATGAGATGCCCTCAGTTATCTTTAGGGAATGTTAATTTGATAAATATTTTTTTTCTATTGCTAACAAAATTCTGAAGGAAATATATTTATCAGAATAAGACTGAGGTCAGAGCAACTATGACTTTGCTTTGCCCTATGTGAAAGGTTATATAAGACTTGCTATGTTCAGATCCTTTTCTTCAAGAATGTATGTAATGCATTCAGCCCATGTGTCTGATAATATGCATTTAATAAATATTTATTCACCAATATATATGCTTTTATCAATAGCTCTTTGTTCATTGTATATTAATATTTATGACTGTCAATTAATGAAGACACATACACATGAGTAAATATGAAAAATTTGAGTTTTCGTTATGTAACTTAGAGAGTGTGTGAGTTTGGGGAAATTGCTTAGCCTATTTATTTCTCAGTATGAATACATGTAAAATAAGCATTCTATGAGTATCACCATCTTAGAGATAATAGTAAAGATGCTCATCTCGGTGTCTAATTCATGGGAAAGTCTCATCTTATTTAGCTCAATATATTCAATTTATTGCCTATCAAACTCTTCAATCATCTCATATTAATTTGATTTTTCTTATTGCCTACATGTTATCACTGAGAAGAATTTAAAATCTGTGAGATATTTCATACAAATAATATGTATATCATAGTTCAATAAAAAGGAAAAGAAATGGAAAGAAGGAAAGAAGGACAGATCTCTTCTAAGGTCAAACAGCTGAGAGAATTTAAGACAAGGATTTAAGTATAAAAGTGATGGCGCGGCTAAACAAGTGAGGAGGCTGAGAGGCAGCCCAGAGGTGGGCATCTGCAGAAGGCAGCTGTCAGCCTTGCTGATGGGAGGAAAACGAGAGAGCGGATGGTCTCAAGAGGGCCCACTCCCCAGTGACACCGTTGAAGCTCTACTCCTGTGGCGGGAAGTGTATGAGCATTATGCAAAATATTTGCTTCACCTCCCCCCAAAGTAAACTGTTTTGACAGACTGTGTTTGCTCAGCACTGTCAAATTATAAACATGCTCTTATTAAGAAATGCTACAAATATATTTATGTGAAGCATATATTTGAACATTTTGTTTTTGAGAATTATTTTCTGAAAAAAAGAAATGTCTTTATCAAAAAAAAACAACAGGTAAGGTAAACATGCTGTTTGTATTTGGAAAAAAAAGTCTATTAAAGTAACCATAAAACTTCATTAATACCCTTGGTTGATATACTCCAAACCCCCAAATAATTTTAGCATGAAAGTCCAGTTTATTATACATTTCTGAAAATTGGTCTCCCTGCATATCCCTGGAAAACACTGAGTCATTTTGTTTATGGAGAACTCAGTCTGCTGTGAGGTAACAGCAACTTCTCAGGGCAGACTGGACGCTATCTTGCTGGCAAAGGTCAGAGACATTCCAATTCTTAGTAAGTGGTGGAGGAGATGGAGAGGGACTCGCTGACCCCAATTAGGTAGTATGTATTTGTCACTCCTCCTCAGATCCAAGAGGTCACTTCCTGCTTAGCCTGTGGATGGACGTAAATGACAGTATTGGGCTAACCACGTTTGTGTGAGTCATTATTATTTTTCTTGGCATTGCCTACTTTTTGACATCCCAGATCTTATGTTTTGCTCAGACTAAATGTCTGTGTCCCCGCCCGCCCCCTCCAAAATTCATATGTTGAAACCTAATCTCTAATACAGTGTTTGGACATGGGGCCTATTGGGAGGAGCGCTTATAAATGGAATTAGTTGCCCTTAAAAAAGAGACAACAGAGAGCTCCATTGCCCCTTCGGTCATGTGAGGACTCAGAAAAAGGACAGCCTTCTATGAATCAGGAAATGGGTTCTCACTGGACACCAAATCTGGATCTTGAACTTCCTAGCCTCCAGAATTATAAGAAATAAATTTGTGTGTGTGTGTGTGTGTGTTTTAAATAAACCATCCAGTCTATAGTATCTTGTTATAGCAACCCAAACTGACTAAGACAGGTTTCTACATTGACAATGAGATAGTATTCAAAAGAAATGCCATGCCACTGATGAAACTACCAGTGCTTCTGCCAGGATCACCAAAAGCCAATGGAAACCCACAACGAGCGGGCACTACAAGCACAGCCCAAACACTGATGCTGCCAAGCTCCTGCTGACATGCTCAGTGGTCCAATCTTATCAGAACTGTCGCCAAAACACACACACAATAGAAAAATATTTTTTCTTTAAAATTTAAATTTCTTTATAGTGATTCCCAGTGGCAGAACATAAACAGAGTATGTAGAGTGGGAAATAGGCAAATAAAGAGAAAAACAGAGTAAATCCGAAGCCGGGGCTGCAAGAGAAGCCCAGGTCCTGGGTGCCTGCCAGAGGAAGGAAGGCCTACTCTTGCACAAATTCCGTGCATCAGGCCTCTAGTATAACACCTATGTATGGTGCAGTATGGTTTAGCTATATCTGTGACAGGCTTTTGTCTCCTCAAATTCTAATCCTTTTATTGCAGTGGATTTACTGAGTTACCTAAAGACCTTAGAAAATGGATATAAAAATTTTTAAAAAAGAAAATCCAAGATCCTGACAAAGGACTCAATTTAGTCAATAATTATTTGTCACATATATAGCAAGACCTTGCTAAATGCCAGTCACTGTGATGTATGTTGCTAGGAAAGGCACACTGAGGAATAGAAGAAGCTACTTGTCTTCTAAGAAAGTACGATGAAATATCTTCACAAATAGCTATAACCTAGAGCAGTATATGAAAAGTAGTGCCAAGTGTTTGCCAGGTGCAATTTTGATAAGTAGATATAAGGGGGAAGATACACAGTGCAGCTTGAGCGAAGAGCAGAGTGAAGAAAGTTCAAGGCTTTTTGGACAAATAGCCTCTATATTAGTTTATTTTTCGCTCCAGATACCTAAAGTAGTCTGCAGTGAGTCAGCTGCCTTACTTTTGGAAATATTAATGTATTATATAATTTTTTCCAGGAAAACCAAAACAAGGTTTTCAATAAATGTATTATAATTAGGAGACGATTCCCATTTTCTACCTATTAACATCATTTTCCCTTGAGTATAAAGTAATTATAACTGAAACTGAAAATATTAAAATATTTTAATGCTTTTTCTTAATTATAAAAAATTACATATTTTCTAATATATAATTTACCTAATTATTTCTAATGTTTCTAATCAAAACAGGCTCATTGTAGACAATGTGGAATTTACCCGGCAGGATATCTTGATTATCTCCATTTTATTGCTAATGTATTGTAATTATTATAACTACACGATAAAATATTTTTATTTAATAATTGAGGGCATCTCTGATTTATTCTAGACTAAAATTCAAGAGTGGAGAAATTGCACTCTTTCTCTATAGAGAAAAACGTATTTATGTTGTATAATCCAAATTAATGTGTATTCTACCACTGATGATTGGTTCTTTGTGCTGGTGTCTATTTTCCTGAATGTTTACATACATATATATGTAATATATATATATGTAATTTTAAGCAATACTTTGTCTATAAGTTCTATCAGGACTTGGTATAGTTCTGATATTCATAAAGTGATATTGGAGACTTTTGTTACTCTTTCC